>NC_053393.1:149861280-150162285 GCF_905171765.1 Bufo bufo
AGGATTAATGTTTATAAATACTGCAGTGAGCAGAGGGTCGGTGTATTGGGGGACACTGTTATGAGGGGGATCTGTGGATGACATATAGCAGTGTCATCCACAGGTCCCCCCCATAACAATGCCATCCACAGATCCCCCACCCCATAACAATGCCATCCACAGATCCCCTACCCCATAACAGTGCCACCCACAGATCCCCCACCCCATAGAAGTACCATCCACAGATGCCCCATAACAGTGCCATCCACAGATCCCCATAACAGTGCCATCCACAGATCCCTATAACAGTGCCATCCACAGGTCCCCCATAACAATGCCATCCACAGAACCCCCACATGACAGTGCATCATCCACAGATCCCCCATAATAGTGTCATGCACAGACCACCATTAATGCAAAACCCACCAAAAGCACACCTTTTGGTTAAAAATATTTTTTTCTTATTTTCCTCCTCAAAAACCTAGGTGCGTCTTATAGGCCGGTGTGTCTTATAGGGCGAAAAATACGGTATTGAATATTATGTTAGGACAATCAGAAAACTTTTTGTCACCCTAATAATATTGATCTAGGTGTGCAGGTCCACCCAAGCCATCCAACAGATGCAAAATAACTTTGAGGTTTACTGGTTCTCAGTCAGATAAGAGCTGGTTTGGAATATCTTATAGTGCACAAGGCTGCCATTGTAAGGTATGCTGGCTGTTATCTGTCTCATGGATAGATTGATGGCTTGCACATACCTGGCTTTTCACATATAGCTTTTGTGTGGTTGCCTATTGTATGTTCTACATAATAGGAGTCTAAGACACATCCAGCTATCCTCTTAATGTTGTTTCCATCAATTTCTAACCTTTTTTTATGAACCAGACACCCTCTTCTCTTCCGAGCAGGGGGTGCCTGGGGTTCTCCCATTGATTTCCATTGTGCTCGGTAGAACACACGAGAATATCGATGTGTTCGGCCAGAGCACACGAGCACTTTGGTGCTTGCTCAACACTAATAATAGGTGAAATTCGATAACACGTGGTCGTCACAGGTGTTGAATTCCTCCGAGGCCCAAACAATTAGGCATTCACCGTACAGAAAAGATCAAGTGATTATGTGGCTGGAGGTATATTAGATGGTCATTGGATAACAATTTTACTGCAGGCCAGTGGAGTACAGGGCCCAAACATTAGGCATTCACCGTACAGAAAAGAACAAGTGATTATGTGGCTGGAGGTACATTAGGCGGTCAGCGGATAACAATTTTACTGTAGGCCAGTGGAGTACTGGCCCCAAACATTAGGCATTCACCGGACAGAAAAGGCCTTTTATGCAGCTGTATTTATATAAGACAGGGACCATTCTTTATTCTGTGTGGTGGCGGATATGTGTGGGCTGGCATGAGGAAATTAAATTAAACGTGGTCATCACAGGTAATTAATTCCTCCGAGATCCATGCCTCATTCATTTTTAGAAATGTGAGGTAGTCCACACTGTCGTCAGCTAGGCGAGTGCGCTTAACGGTCCCGATCCCCCCTGCTGTGCTGAACGTCCTTGCGGACAGGACACTCAACGAGGGGCAAGCCTAGAGTTCCATGGCAAATTGTGCCAGCTCTGGCCACAGGTCAAGTCTGCACAGCCAGTAGTCCAGGGGTTCCTTGCTTAACAGAGCGTCCACATCGGCTGTTAACCTGATGTAGTCGGACACCTGTAGGTCTAGGCGTTCCCTGAATCTGTATCTGGAGGGCGGCTATCGATGGGTTGGCTGCAAGAATAATCTCATATCAGAAGTGACCAACATATCTTCAAACCGCACTCTTCTTGCATGCGCGGTAGGATTGGTACCCACAACTGTTTCTCTGTGGGGGGAAATTCCTCTGTACCCCTTAAAACATATACAAATGGAATAAGGCAATGGGAAAGGTTACTCATGATACTGTTGGTGGAAAAGCGGTGATAATAGCTAATGACTAGGGTTGAGCGAACCCGAACTTTAATGTTCGGGTTCGTACCGAACTTTAGGATTTTTGGACCCCGGACCCGAACATTTTCGTAAAAGTCCGGGTTCGGTATTCGCCGCTTTCTTGGTGCTTTTTGAAAGGCTGCACAGCAGCCAATCAACAAGCGTCATACTACTTGCCCCAAGAGGCCATCACAGCCATGCCTACTAATGGCATGGCTGTGATTGGCCAGAGCAGCATGTGACCCAGGCTCTATATAAGCTTGGGTCAGGTAGCGCTGCACGTCACTCTGCTGTTACAAGTGTAGGGAGAGGATGCTGCTGGACTTGTGATTTCAGGGAGAGCATAGGAGAGAATCTAGCTCAGCGATCTACAGACAAATAGTTGTGTGGGTGCAGGGCACTATCATTTTACTTTGCCCTGAGCTCATTGACCAAAAATACTAACTTTTAGAATTCTGTTAGTTAGGTGGGTGGCGGCAGCGGCCATTTTATGCATGCTCAGTGCACCAACACTGCATGTGAGCTTTTGGGACATTGCAAATCATCATTTTTTGGGGGCAAACTACAACATCTGGATTAGTTAGTGTGCAATTTAAGCTAGAAATACACCCATCATTTTCTGGGGCTTGAAAAATACACTTTTTTTCTTCAAAAAACAGTATTTTCCAGATCTGCAAGTGTTAAATTCAAGTTTAATATATACAGCATTAATATTCTGTTAGCAAAAAAGACTTTTTGGGCAATCTACAACATCTGTATTAGTCAGTGTGCAATTTAAGCTAGAAATACACCCATCATTTTCTGGGGTTTGAAAAACACACTTTTTCCCCCCAAAAAAACAGTATTTGCCAGATCTGCAAGTGTTAAATTCAAGTTTAATATATACAGCATTCATATTCTGTTAGCAAAAAAACACTTTTTGGGCAATCTACAACATCTGTATTAGTCAGTGTGCAATTTAAGCTAGAAATACACCCATCATTTTCTGGGGTTTGAAAAACACACTTTTTTTTTCTTTCAAAAAACAGTATTTGCCAGATCTGCAAGTGCTAAATTCAAGTTAAATATACACAGCATTCATATTCTGTTAGCAAAAAAAGAATTTTTGGGCAATCTACAACATCTGTATTAGTCAGTGTGCAATTTAAGCTAGAAATACACCAATCATTTTCTGGGGTTTAAAAAACACACTTTTTTTTCCAAAAAACAGTATTTGTCAGATCTTCAAGTGCTAAATTCAAGTTTAATATATACAGCATTAATATTCTGTTAGCAAAAAAAGACTTTTTGGGCAATCTACAACATCTGTATTAGTCAGTGTGCAATTTAAGCTAGAAATACACCCATCATTTTCTGGGGTTTGAAAAAAAAAAAAACTGTTTTTTTCAAAAAACAGTATTTGCCAGATCTGCAAGTGCTAAATTCAAGTTAAATATACACAGCATTCATATTCTGTTAGCAAAAAAAAACTTTTTAAACAATCTACAACATCTGTATTAGTCAGTGTGCAATTTAAGCTAGAAATAAACCAATCATTTTCTGGGGTTTGAAAAACACACTTTAAAAAACAAACAAAACAGTATTTTCCAGATCTGCAAGTGTTAAATTCAAGTTTAATATATACAGCATTAACATTCTGTTAGCAAAAAAAGACTTTTTGGGCAATCTACAACATCTGTATTAGTCAGTGTGCAATTTAAGCTAGAAATAAACCCATTATATTCTGGGGTTTGAAAAACACACTTTTTTTTTTTTTCAAAAAAAAGTATTTGCCAGATCTGCAAGTGCTATATTCAAGTTAAATATACACAGCATTCATATTCTGTTAGCAAAAAAAGGCTTTTTGGGCAATCTACAACATCTGTATTAGTCAGTGTGCAATTTAAGCTAGAAATACACCAATCATTTTCTACGGGTTTGATGCCTTGCAGCATCAGCATGTGTGAAATTTCAGGCTTATATACTTCTGTGAAATTCAGTTGTTAAACAAACTGTCGTTTGGGCTCCAAATTTAGTTGGCAGCCTTTGATGCAGATGTCATTGTGAGATACACCCTTAATACATTTGGGTTACATTCAATGATTTTAAATACCGCCATTTGGTGCACCAATATTGAATTCAGGCCTACAGAGGTTCAGGCCCTGTGAGATACCACCCCTACATACAGGGGTTTGAATTAGGCATTTGAAATACAGCCATTTGAAATACAGCCTTTTTGTGCAAAGATATATTTACTTCAGGCCTACACAGGTTCAGACCGTGTGAGATACTCCCTCTACATACAGGGGTTTGAATCAGGCATTTGAAATACAGCCATTTGAAATACAGCCTTTTTGTGCAAAGATATATTTACTTCAGGCCTACACTGATTCAGACCGTGTGAGTTACCCCCCTACATACAGGGGTTTGAATTAGGCATTTGAAATACAGCCATTTGAAATACAGCCTTTTTGTGCAAAGAAATCTTTAATTGAGGCCTAGTCTGGTTCAGGCCGTGTAAGATACACCCTTTACATACTGTCGTTCTTTTTTACTATTAATTAAACAGCCATTTATGGCAAGATCCTAAATTCAAAAAATATGAGAAGAGCGTCAAATAAGGGACATGGCCCAGGTCGTGGTGCTGCTGGTGGAGCTCCTGTTGCAGGGAGAGGACGTGGTCGATCTGTGCCAGCTACACACACAAGTCAAACCCCTTCCTCAGGTGCGAGTAGGCGACAAAATGTGCAGCGGTATTTGGTTGGGCCTAATGCTGCTCTACAAATGGTGAAGCCTGAACAAGTACAGGCGATAGTAGATTGGGTTGCTGACAGTGGATCCAGTTCCTTCACATTGTCTCCCACCCAGTCTCCCGCTGAAAGACCACAGTTGGCACCTGCAGCCGATGTCCATCAGTCTTTCACCTCACCCCCTTGCAAATCAGCCAAGCAGTCTGAGCCCCAAGTCATGCAGCAGTCTCTTCTGATTTTTGATGACTCTGTTAGCAGGGTTTCCCAGGGCCATCCACCTAGCCCTGCCCCAGAAGTGGAAGAAATTGAGTGCACTGATGCCCAACTACTTATTTTTCAAGATGAATATATGGGAGGACCATCGCAGCACGTCTCGGATGATGACGAAACACAGGTGCAAACTGCTGGGGCTTTTGAAAGCGTGCAGACCGACAAGGAAGTCAGGGGTGAAGACTGGGTGGAAGATGATGTAGAGGACGATGAGGTCCTCGACCCCACATGGAATCAAGGTCATGCGAGTGACCGATGTAGTTTAGAGGAAGAGGCGGTGGTCGCACAGAGCCACCAGCACAGCAGAAGAGGAAGCAGGGTGCAAAAGCGGAGCGGCCGTCCTATAGACAGTACGTCTCCTACTGCCTACCGCAGCAAGGGACCGAGCACACCAATGCCAGCTCCAAGGAGTTCCCTGGCGTGGCAGTTCTTCAGACAATGTGCTGACGACAAGACACAAGTGGTTTGCACGCTGTGCAATCAGAGCCTGAAGCGAGGCATAAACGTTCTCAACCTGAGCACAACCTGCATAACCAGGCATTTAAGTGCAAAGTACGAGCTGCAGTGGAGTGGACACCTCAAAAACCAAGAAAGGTCTCTGGCTCCTCCTGCTTCCTTTTCTGCTGCAGTCGCGGCCTCTTTATCCACCTCTGGAGTGACAGTGCCACCTGGCACCCCACAAACAAAGGATCTGCCAGCAACACCAACACCTGGGTCACCAAGCATCTCCATAATGTCACACGGAAGCGTTCAGCTCTCCATATCCCAAACGCTGGAGAGAAAGAAGAAGTACTCCCCTACCCACCCGCGATCCCTAGCCCTGAATGCCAGCATTTCTAAATGACTTGCCTTTGAAATGCTGTCATTCCGTCTGGTGGAGACGGATAGTTTTAAAGGCCTTATGGCGGTGGCTGTCCCACAGTACGTCGTGCCCAGCCACCACTACTTTTCAAGGCGCGCCACCCCTTCCCTTCACAACCAAGTAGGGGACAAAATCAGGTGTGCACTGCGCAACGCCATAGAAACATAGAAACATAGAATGTGTCGGCAGATAAGAACCATTTGGCCCATCTAGTCTGCCCAATATATCTGAATCCTATGAATAGTCCCTGGCCCTATCTTATATGAAGGATGGCCTTATGCCTATCCCATGCATGCTTAAACTCCTTCACTGTATTTGCAGCTACCACTTCTGCAGGAAGGCTATTCCATGCATCCACTTCTCTCTCAGTAAAGTAATACTTCCTTATATTACTTTTAAACCTTTGCCCCTCTAATTTAAAACTGTGTCCTCTTGTGGTAGTTTTTCTTCTTTTAAATATGCTCTCCTCCTTTACCGAGTTGATTCCCTTTATGTATTTAAAAGTTCTATCATATCCCCTCTGTCTCTTCTTTCTTCCAAGCTATACATATTAAGGTCCTTTAACCTTTCCTGGTAAGTTTTATCCTGCAATCCATGTACTAGTATAGTAGCTCTTCTCTGAACTCTCTCTAGAGTATCTATATCCTTCTGGAGATATGGCCTCCAGTACTGCGCACAATACTCCAAGTGAGGTCTCACCAGTGTTCTGTACAGCGGCATAAGCACTTCACTCTTTCTACTGCTTATACCTCTCCCTATACATCCAAGCATTCTGCTGGCATTTCGTGCTGCTCTATTACATTGTCTTCCCACCTTTAAGTCTTCTGAAATAATTACTCCTAAATCCCTTTCCTCAGATACTGAGGTCAGGACTGTGTCAAATATTCTATATTCTGCCCTTGGGTTTTTACGCCCCAGGTGCATTATCTTGCACTTATTCACATTAAATTTCAGTTGCCAGAGTTCTGACCATTGTTCTAGTTTTCCTAAATCCTTTTCCATTTGGCGTTTCCCTCCAGGAACATCAACCCTGTTACATATCTTTGTGTCATCAGCAAAAAGACAAACCTTACCATCGAGGCCTTTTGCAATATCACTTATGAAGATATTAAACAAAATTGGTCCCAGTACAGATCCCTGTGGAACCCCACTGGTAACATGACCTTGTTTTGAATGTTCTCCATTGACTACAACCCTCTGTTGTCTGTCACTCAGCCACTGCATAATCCACTCAACAATATGAAAGTCCATGCTCAATGACTGCAGTTTATTGATAAGTCTTCTATGTGGGACAGTGTCAAAAGCCTTACTAAAATCTAGATATGCGATGTCTACTGCACCTCCACCGTCTATTATTTTAGTCACCCAGTCAAAAAAATCTATAAGATTTGTTTGACATGATCTCCCTGAAGTAAACTCATGTTGTTTTTCATCTTGCAGTCCATGGGATTTTAGATGTTCCACAATCCTATCCTTTAATAGGGTTTCCATTAATTTGCCTACTATTGATGTCAGACTCACTGGTCTATAGTTGCTCGATTCCTCCCTACTACCTTTCTTGTGAATGGGCACGACATTTGCCAATTTCCAATCTTCTGGGACGACTCCTGTTACTAATGATTGGTTAAATAAATCTGTTAACGGTTTTGCCAGCTCACCACTAAGCTCTTTTAATAATTTTGGGTGTATCTCATCAGGCCCCTGTGACTTATTTGTCTTCACCTTAGACAGCAAACTTAGAACATCTTCCTCTGTAAAGATACATGCATCAAACGATTTATTAGTCATCCTTTCTAGTGGAGGTCCTTCTCCTTTTTCTTTTGTAAAAACTGAACAGAAGTATTCATTAAGGCAGTCGGCTAGCCCTTTATTCTCTTCTACATACCTTCCGTCCTTTGTTTTTAATTTAGTTATTCCTTGTTTTAATTTCCTTTTTTCATTTATATATCTGAAGAATGTCTTATCCCCTTTTTTCATAGACTGAGCTAGTTTTTCTTCTGCCTGCGCTTTAGAAGTTCTTATAACTTGCTTGGCCTCTCTCTGCCTAATCTTGTAGATTTCCTTATCTTCATTGCTCTGTTTTTTTTTATAATTACAAAATGCTAGCTTTTTATTTTTAATGATTTGGGCCACTTCTGCTGAGTACCACAGTGGTCTCTTCCTTTTTTTGCTTTTACTGACAAGTCTAATGCAATTTTCTGTTGCCTTCAATAATGCACCTTTTAAGTAGTCCCATTTCTCCTGGACTCCATGTAATCCGTTCCAGTCTGATAAGGACTCATTTATGACTAATTTCATTTTTGAAAAGTCTGTTTTTCTAAAATCTAAAACTTTTGTTTTTGTGTGGTGGGACTCTTTCACAGTTCTTATATTAAACCACACTGACTGGTGATCACTAGATCCCAAGGTTTCGCCTACAATGACATCATATACCGAATCCCCATTTGTAAATACCAAATCCAAAATGGCCTCCCTCCGGGTTGGCTCCTCAACCACTTGTTGTAGAGATAACCCCAGTAGGGAATTTAGAATATCTGTACTCCTGGTAGAACTTGCTATTTTGGTTTTCCAGTTTATATCTGGAAGATTGAAATCTCCCATAATGATAACTTCTCCTTTCATTGTCATTTTAGCTATTTCTTCAACTAGTAGATCATCTAGTTCTTTAACTTGACCAGGTGGTCTATATATCACACCTACACGAGTTACTGCATGGTTAGCAAAGTGCAACGTAACCCAAACTGACTCTATGTTGGCCTCACCAACTTGTATTAGGTTAGATTTAATGCTATCTTTCACATACAGGGCCACTCCTCCTCCTTTCTTGCCTTCTCTGTCTCTTCTGTATAAAGAGTACCCTGGTATGGTTATGTCCCAGTCATTTCTTTCATTAAACCATGTCTCCGTAACAGCCACTAAGTCTACATTCTCAGATGCCATTATTGACCCAAGTTCATTGATTTTTTTACCTAAACTGCGAGCATTTGTAGACAGGACTCTGAGCTTATCATTTCTTAACCTCTGTGCTTCTGACCTGTTCTGGCATTGTTTCGGGGGGCAATTGGACTCTTTTATTTTCACTCTTTTGCCCCCCCTTCCTAGTTTAAATACTCTTTCGCAATCTGTGGCAAGGTGCACCTGACCAGTAAGCACGGTCAGGGCTGTTATATCTTCATAACAGCACACTGGATAAATGCAGTGGCGGCTGGGCCCCAGGCGGATAGCAGTTTGGCGCATGTCCTTCCACCACCGAAGATTGCAGGGCGCTTCAGTTTGCCTCCTGTTGCTTCCTCATCCTACTCTGCTTCCTCATCCTCTACCAGCTCCTCATCCGGTCAGCGTAACACCTTCACCACCAACTTCAGCACAGCCAGGGGTAAATGACAGCAGGCAGTTTTAAAACGATTCTGTTTGGGGGACAAACCCCACACCGCGCAGGAGCTGTGGACGGGCCTTGAACAACAGACCGATGAGTGGTTTGCGCCAGTCAGCCTCAAGCCCGGCCTGGTGGTGTGCGATAATAGGCGAAATCTCGTAGCAGCTCTGGGACTAGCCGGTTTGACACACATGCCTTGCCTGGCGCATGTGCTGAATTTGGTGGTGTAGAGATTCCTTAAAAATTACCCCGACATGTCAGAGCTGCTTCATAAAGTGCGTGCCGTCTGTGCGTGCTTTAGGCGTTCTCACCCTGCTGCTGCTCGCCTGTCAGCGCTGCAGAGTAACTTCGGCCTTCCCGCTCACCGCCTCATATGCGACGTGCCCACAAGGTGGAACTCCACCTTGAACATGCTGGCCAGACTGTGCGATGAGCAGCAGGTGATAGTGGAGTTTCAGCTGCAGCACGCATGGGTGAGTCGCTCGGCGGAACAGCACCACTTCACCACCAATGACTGGGCCTCCATGCGAGACCTGTGTTCCTTGTTGCGCTGTTTCAAGTACTCCACCAACATGGCCAGTGCCGATAACGCCGTTCTCAGCGTTACTATCCCACTTCTATGACTCCTTGAAAAAACGCTCATGGCGATGATGGAAGAGGATGTGACACAGGAGGAGGAGGAGGAAGAGGGATCATTTCGTAGGGTTTCTGGCCAGTCACTCCAAAGTGGCTCCGAGGGTGGGTTCCTGCACCCACAAACCCAAGGTACACAATTGTCCAGCCAGGGCACAGTTCTGGAGGATGAGGAGGATGAGGAGGAGGAGATGTAGGAGGAGGAACCATGTTCACAGCAGGGTGGCACCCAGACCAGCTCTTGGCCATCACTGGTGCATGGATGGGGGGATACAGAGGATACAGACGATACACCTCCCACAGAGGACAGCTTTTCGTTGCTAGTGGGCAGCCTGGCACACATGAGCGATTACATGCTGCAGTGTCTTCGCAACGACCGCCGAGTTGCCCACATTCTAACTTGTGCTGATTACTGGGTGGCCACGCTTCAGGATCCCTGTTACAAGGACAACGTACCGTCCTTAATTCCGTTACTGGAGCATGATCGTAAGATGCGCGAGTACAAGCGCACGCTGGTAGACACGCTGCTGGTGGCATTCCCACCTGACAGCAAGGGCACAGTGGAAGCACAAGGCAAAGTCAGAGAACGAGGAAGAGGTCGCCAACACTGCTGGGGCACCACCAGCACCTCAGAAGGCAGGGTTAGCATGGCCGAAATGTGGAAAAGCTTTGTCAGCACGCCAAAACAACCAGCACCACCAGCTGATATGGAACGTCTTAGCAGGAGGCAGCGTTTCACCAACATGGTGGAGCAGTATGTGTGCACACGCCTACACGTACTGAATGACGGGTCTGCCCCCTTCAACTTCTGGGTCTCCAAATTGGGCACATGGCCTGAGCTTGCCCTTTACGCCTTGGAGGTGCTGGCCTGCTTTGCAGCCAGTGTATTATCTGAACGTGTGTTTAGCACGGCAGGGGGCGTCATCACAGACAAGCGCAGCCGCCTGTCCACAGCCAATGTGGACAAGCTCACGTTCATTAAAATGAACCAGGCTTGGATCCCACAAGACTTGTCTGTACCTTGTGCAGAATAGACATTTATACCACCATCAAACATACATTCTTGTACTCAAATCAAGTGCAATGATTCTTTTTATTATTTATTTTTTATTTGTCCCAATATTTTGGGGGCTACCTACCCCAAAAAAAACAAAAAAAAAAAACATTGTTGGCTGCCTCCTCCTCCTCCTCTATTGCTGCCTCCACCTACAACACCACATTCACCGCCACCTCAACCTCCGACTCCATATCCACCTCCTTCTCTGAGTTGCAGGTTAAAAATTAGTAAATTTTTGTTATTTTATTTTAAGTTATTTCCCTATCCACATTTGTTTGCATAGCAGTTGCCATGCTCTTAAGCACATTTTACTGCCTTTTACATCCCTCTAGCCTTTTCAAGGACTATTTTAGTGCCCTAAATTGAAAAAAATCGTATTTTCAATTGTCGGGTGACATTTTACAATTTTTGCCGTATACAAACCCCTGCTGTGCCTGGGTGACAGGTGCCTAAATCTCTCAAAATCTTCTGTTCTATTGCTGGGTGACATGAACCCCCTTTTGCCGTGAATGAACCCCTGCTGTGCCTGGATAACAGGGGCCTAAATCTCTCAAAATCGTCTGTTCTATTGCTGGGTGACATGAACCCCCTTTTGCCGTGAATGAACCCCTGCTGTGCCTGGGTGACAGGGTCCTAAATCTCTCAAAATCCTCTGTTCTATTGCTGGGTGACATGAACCCCCTTTTGCCGTGAATGAACCCCTGCTGTGCCTGGGTGACAGGGGCCTAAATCTCTCAAAATCCTCTGTTCTATTGCTGGGTGACATGAACTTCCTTTTGCCGTGAATGAACCCCTGCTGTGCCTGGGTGACAGGGGCCTAAATCTCTCAAAATCGTCTGTTCTATTGCTGGGTGACAAGATCCCCCTTTTGCAGTGAATGAACCCCTGCTGTGTTTGGGTGACAGGGGCCTAAATATCTCAAAATCGTCTGTTCTATTGCTGGGTGACATGAACCCACTTTTGCAGTGAATGAACCCCTGCTGTGCCTGGGTGACAGGGGCCTAAATCTCTCAAAATCGTCTGTTCTATTGCTGGATGACATGAACCCCCTTTTGCCGTGAATGAACCCTTGGTGTGCCTGGGTGACAGGGGCCCAAATATCTCAAAATCGTCTGTTCTATTGCTGGGTGACATGAACCCCCTTTTGCCGTGAATGAACCCCTGCTGTGCCTGGGTGACAGGGGCCTAAATCTCTCAAAATCGTCTGTTCTATTGCTGGCTGACAAGATCCCCCTTTTGCAGTGAATGAACCCCTGCTGTGCCTGGGTAACAGGGGCCTAAATCTCTCAAAATCGTCTGTTCTATTGCTGGGTGACATGAACCCACTTTTGCCATGAATGAACCCCTGGTGTGCCTGGGTGACAGGGGCCTAAATCTCTCAAAATCGTCTGTTCTATTGCTGGGTGACAAGATCCCCCTTTTGCAGTGAATGAACCCCTGCTGTGCCTGGGTAACAGGGGCCTAAATCTCTCAAAATCCTCTGTTCTATTGCTGGGTGACATGAACCCCCTTTTGCCGTGAATGAACCCCTGCTGTGCCTGGGTGACAGGGGCCTAAATCTCTCAAAATCCTCTGTTCTATTGCTTGGTGACAAGATCCCCCTTTTGCCGTGAATGAACCCCTGCTGTGCCTGGGTGACAGGGGCCTAAATATCTCAAAATTGTCTGTTCTATAACTGGGTGATATCTGTTACTGATCGAAAGATGCGCGACTACAAGCGCACGCTGCTTATGGCATTCCCACCTGACAGCGGGGGCACAGTGGAAGCACAATGCGAAGGCAGAGGAGGAGGAAGAGGTTGCCAACGCAGCTGGGGCACCGCCAGCACCTAAGAAGGCAGGGTTAGCATGGCCAAAATGTGGAAAAACTTTGTCAGCCTTGGAGGTGCTGACCTGCCCTGCAGCCAGTGTATAGTATGAACGTGTGTTTAGCACGGCAGAGATCATTATTACAGGCCGCAGCCAATGTGGACAAGCATACGTTTATTAAAATGAACCAGGCATGGATCCCACAGGACTTGTCCGTACCTTGTGCAGAATAGACATTTATACCAGCCCCAACCATCCATTCTTGTACTCAAGTGCACTTATTCTTTGTTTTATTTTGTCATATGTCCCAATATTTTGGGGGATACCCAAATTTAAAAAAATAAAATAACACAAATCAGTGTTGGCTACCTATTCCTCCTTCACCGCCGCTTCCACCTACACCGCCACGTCAACCTACACCGCCACATCCACCCATCCACCGCCTCCTCATCCTGCTACTCCTAGATCTAGATTGTTATTTTTGATTTTTCTTTATTTTATGTTATTTCTCTATCCACATTTGTTTGCAGAACAGTTGTCATGCTCTTAAGCACATTTTTGCAGCCCTCTAGCCCTTTCCAGGACTATTTTAGAGCCATTTTTAGTGCCCAAAAGTTTGGGTCCCCATTGACTTCAATGGGGTACGGGTTCGGGGTCAAGTTCGGGTCCCGAACCCGAACTTTCTTTTAAAGTTCGGACGAACTCGTCGAACCCGAAAATCCAGGTGTCCGCTCAACTCCACTAATGACTGATAAGGTCACTGCAGGTTCTCCCGGTGAACAATATCACATCCAGAACAGTGATCGACTGGTTATTTCAGGATGCCAGATGGTTTTCCTGATAAACTTTCAACTGGCATCCTGAAATAACCAGTCGATCACTGTCCTGGATGTGATATCGTTTACCGGGGGAACTTGCAGTGACCTTATCAGTCATTAGCCATTATCACCGCTTTTCCAGCAACAGTATCGTGAGTAACCTTTCCCATTGCCTTATTCCATTTACATGAGTTCTACTGGGTTATCTGTCCCATACTACACTTTTTATCTTATATGTTTATTTGTTTGTTATTCTGTCGGTTCTATTTTTAAATGCTATATTAAAAGTGACGATTTAAGGGGTACATATACTAGCTTTAGTGATTTATTAGAAATACCTACCTTACTTTATCTATACATTCAGTGATTTTGGAAATTCCTCTGCCAGCGACCGCAACAGCAGAATGCAGTATCTCTCGCAGCAAGGCCTGGAAATGCTGCATTCTGACAGCCCTCTGTGATGCTGGTAACATGTCTACAATTTTGTGTTTGTATCGGAGGTATATATCAAACCCCTTAATCAATATTTGGTGGAAGCCGGTGTATCGCAGGCCTCAATCAATATTTGGTGGAAGCTGGTATATCTATCCCCTCTATCAGTATTTTGTGGAAACAGGTATATAGAACCATTAATGAGTCTTTGCTGGAAGCTGGTGGATCAAACCCCTTAATCAATATTTGGTGGAAGCTGGTGTATCGCAGGCCTCAATCCATATTTGGTGGAAGCTGGTATATCTATCCCCTCTATCAGTATTTTGTGGAAACAGGTATATAGAACCCCTTAATGAGTATTTGCTCGAAGCCAGTATATAAAACCCCTTAATAAATATTTGATGGAAGCCGGTGTATACCAGGCCTCAATCAATGTTTGATGGAAGCTGGTATATCAGTCCCCTCTATCACCATTTTGTGGAAGTAGGTATATCAAACCCCTTAATCAGTATTTTGTGGAAGCAGGTATATCAAAAACCCTTAATCAATATTTGGCGTAAGCCGGTGTATCGCAGGCCTCAATCAATATTTGGTAGAAGCTGGTATATCAATCCCCTCTATCAGTATTTAGTGGAACTAGGTATATAGAACCCCCTAATGAGTATTTGCTGAAAGCTGGTATATCAAACCCCTTAATCAAAATTTGATGGAAGCCGGTGTATCTCAGGCCTCAATCAGTATTTGGTGGAAGCCGGTATATCAATCCCCTCTTTCAGTATTTTCTGGAAACAGTTATATAGAACCCCATAATGAGTATTTGCTGGAAGGCAGTATATCAAACCCCTTAATCAATATTTGGTTTAAGCCGGTGTATCGCAGGCCTCAAACAATATTTTTTGGAAGCCGGTGTATGACACCCCTCAATAAATATTTTGTGGAAGCCGGTGTATCACACCCCTCAATCAGTATTTTGTGAAAGCAGGTATCTCAAACCCCTTAATCAGTATTTTGTTGAAGCAGGTATTTCGCACCCCTTAATCAGTTTTTTGGGGGGCAACAGGTATATCACACCAGTTGCAATTAGTTATTCCAATAGAGTTTGTCCCTCTATCTAGCTGCGGTATCTCAGCAGAACCGCACACAACTGCTACACAATACAAATGCACTATAATATACTTTCTATGTTGGAAGGTATATTATAGGTAGATCACACCCCTCAATCATTTTTTTTTGGGGGGGGGCAACAGGTATATCACACCAGTTGCAATTAGTTATTCAAATACCGTTTGTCCCTCTATCTCGCTGCGGTATCTCAGCAGAACTGCACACAACTGCTGCACAATACAAATGCACTATATTTCTATAACTTTCTATGTTAAAAGGTATATTATAGGTAGAGATGTCACGAACATAAAATTTTCCGTTCGCAAACGGCGAACGAGAATTTACGCAAATGTTCGCGAACGGGTGGACCGGGCGAACCGCCATAGACTTCAATAGGCAGGCGAATTTTAAAACCCACAGGGACTCTTTCTGGCCACAATAGTGATGGAAAAGTTGTTTCAAGGGGACTAACACCTCGGGTTTTAATCCATAAAGGGCATAAATCAACAAACATTCCTAAATTGTTTGGAATAACGTGCTTTAAAACATCCAGTGTGTGTATACGATCAGGTATGATGTTGCATAGATCAGGTAGTGTAAGGGTTACGCCCGCTTCACAGTGACAGACCAAACTATGACAGACCAAACTCCCCGTTTAACGCACTGCAAACAACCGCAAACAGTCCAGTTGCACAACCGCAAACTCCCCATTTGCACAAGGTTGGATACCAAGCTAGCCATGTCCCGTTCCTTTTCTTAACTGACGTCATTGAAGGTCTCTTCCTCCACCCAGCCACGTACAACACCAAGGGTCCCCGAAAGGTGACAACAAGCCCCCTGGGACGCCTGCTGTGGTTGTTCTTCCACCTCCTCAAAGCCACCTTCCTCCTCTGACTCCTCTTCTTCAGACTCCTCTCTCTGCGTTGCCGCAGGTCCAGCAATCGACGACGACAAGGCTGCTTCTACTGCTGATGGTGACCACAACTCTTCCTCTTCATGCTCATCTACGGCCTGATCCAGCACTCTTCGCAAGGCACACTCCGGAAAAAACCCATATGGGATGAGGTCGATGATGTTGCCTTGGGTTTGATTGACCAGGTTTGTCACCTCCGCAAAAGGATGCATGAGCCTACAGCTATTGTGCATGAGCGTTCAGTAACGCGGCCAAAAAATACACAGCTCCGCAGAGGCTGTCCTCTTTTTTTTTTATTAAAAAAATCTGTTCTTACCAGTTTAATCTCTGTTTTGTCCCCTATCAGGGGCCGGTGTATGGAATAGAATTTAGGAACCGGGAGATGGAAAAAGATGGTTGGTCGGTCCTCTTCCTTCCAATTTGGGGCACAGCGCGTGCGCCGTGCAATGTACTGTGCCACCCTATATGAGTGGTGTGTTAAGTAGTACTATTCCTATCAGTTTAATCCCTGTTACGTCCCCTATCAGGGGATGTGTATCGAATAGATTTTAGGAACCGGGAGATGGAAAAAGATGATTGGTTGGTCCTCTTACTTCCAATTTGGGGCACAGCGCGTGCGCCGTGCAATGTACTGTGCCACCAAATATGAGTGGTGTGTAAAGTAGTACTATTCTTATCAGTTTAATCCCTGTTACCAGGGGACGTGTATCGAATAGATTTTAGACAACCGCAAAGAGTTGTCAATAGTTGACACACTCATGACATCAATTTTATTCCTCTATGCGTCAATCTTGGTGTAGTGATGACTGTGCTCGTGCGCACGTTTGGGAGATTGCAGGCTATGGCGATTTTTCAAAGCCTATGGTCGTGCTGAGGTAGTTCAGTGACAGTTAAGTGACCCAGAAAACAATGATTCTGCAGTGTGGGCCCGTTGTTAGACTAGTAGGCTTTAATGATCACCTTAGATGATCACAAAGAAAATTAATGTTTTTTCTATGAAAAATTATCCAGCCGATCGCTTTTGGTCTGTTCACAATGAAGCAACGACCTTATCATCTTGGGTGTGCCAACATTGACAACACACTCATAGGGGTGATCGCTTAATTGTGATAAGCAAGCCCTTTCACTACAACAAGGTAACGATCACGAAGGGGAATTGACACATGTATGTGCCTTTTTTTTTGTTTTGTTTTTGCAGCAACAGTGCAGAGGCCAGAAAAATTAGGCATGTACACATGCCTGAAAAATTAGGTATTGTTGCAGCCGCTGTTGTAGCAGCGGCCAGAAAAATTGATGTTTTCCAGGCAGAAAGTGCACTAAAACATTGCGGCTTGAACCCTAGTTGGTGGCAGAGAAGTCACGCAAGTCATCTGGCATGCAGAGATTTAATACAGCAGCATGTGGACCATTTTTAGCCGAAGGCGTCTCATCAGGCCTTTTTTAGTCAAATGCATCCTCCACTGTCAGTCCCTTCGGGATCCACACCTCATTCATCTTAATAAAGGTGAGGTAATCAAGACTTTTTTGACCTAGGCAACTTCTCTTCTCAGTGACAATACCTCCTGTTGTGCTGAAAGTCCTTTCTGACAGGACACTTGAAGCGGGGCAGGCCAGAAGTTCTATCGCAAATTGGGATAGCTCAGGCCACAGGTCAAGCCTGCACACCCAGTAGTCAAGGGGTTCATTGCTCCTCAGAGTGTCGATATCTGCAGTTAAGGCGAGGTAGTCCTGCTACCTGTCGGTCGAGTCGTTCTCTGAGGGTGGACCCGGAAGGGCTGTGGCGATGCGTAGGACTTAAAAAGCTCTGCATTTCCTCCATCAACAACACGTCTGTAAAGCGTCCTATCCTTGCCATCGTGGTCGTGGTAGGAGGAGGATTACTTTCACCTCTTCCCCTGTTAGATTCCCGTTGTGCTGTGACATCACCCTTATACGCTGTGTAAAGCATACTTTTTAACTTGTTTTGGAACTGCTGCATTACTGGTAATTCGGTAACATTTTAACCACTCTCTGCTTATACCGGGGGTCTAGTAGCGTGGCCACCCAGTACAGGTCGTTCTCCTTCAGCCTTTTTATACGAGGGTCCCTCAACAGGCATGACAGCATGAAAGACCCCATTTGCACAAGGTTGGATGCCGAGCTACTCATGTCCTGTTCCTCGTCCTCACTGATCTCATTGAAGGTCTGTTCTTCCCCCCAGCCACGTACAACACCATGGGTACCAGATAGGTGACAACGAGCACCCTGGGATGCCTGCTGTGGTTGGTCTTCCTCCTCCTCAAAGCCACATTCCTCCTCTGACTCCTCTTCCTCAGACTCCTCTTCCAGTGTTGCCCCAGGTCCAGCAAGCGATACTGGTAAGGCTGTTTCTGGTGTTGATGGTGACCACAACTCTTCCTCTTCCTCTTCACGCTCATCTACGGCCTGATCCAGCACTCTTCGCAGGGCACGCTCCAGGAAGAAAACAAATGGGATGATGTCGCTGATGGTGCCTTCGGTGCGACTGACTAGGTTTGTCACCTCCTCAAAAGGACGCATGAGCCTACAGGCATTGCACATGAGCGTCCAGTAACGTGGCAAAAAAATACCCAGCTCTGCAGAGGCTGTCCTAGCACCCCGCTCATACAAATACTCGTTGACGGCTTTTTCTTGTTGGAGCAGGCGGTCGAACATTAGGAGTGTTGAATTCCAACGTGTCGGGCTGTCGCAAATCAAGCGCCTCACTGGAATGTTGTTTCGCCGCTGAATATCGGAAAAGTGCGCCATGTCCGTGTAGGACCGCCTGAAATGGCCACACACCTTCTTGGCCTGCTTGAGGACGTACTGTAAGCCTGGGTACTTATGCACAAAGCGTTGTACGATCAGATTCAACACATGTGTCATGCACGGCACATGTGTCAACTTGCCCAAATTCAATGCCGCCAACAGATTGCTTCCGTTGTCACACACCACTTTGCCGATCTCCAGTTGGTGCGGGGTCAGCAACTGATCCAACTGTGCGTTCAGGGCGGACAGGAGTGCTGGTCCTGTGTGACTCTCTGCTTTCAGGCAAGTGAACCCCAAGACGGCGTGACACTGTCGTATCCGGGATGTGGAATAGCCCCTGGGGAGCTGGGGGGGTGCAGTTGATGTGGAGCAAGACGCAGCAGCAGAAGAGGACTCAGCCGAGGAGGTTAGCAAAGAGGATGGAGTAGGAGGAGTAGAGGAGGTGGCAGCAGGCCTGCCTGCAAGTCATGGCGGTGTCACCAACTCCGCTGCAGAGCCACGCATTTCATGCTTGGCAGCCGTCAGCAGGTTTACCCAATGCGCAGTGTACATGATATACCTGCCCTGACCGTGCTTTGCAGACCAGGTAACAGTGGTCAGATGGACCCTTACCCCAACACTGTGTGCCAGACATGCCATGACTTCCTTTTCCACAATAGAGTACAGGTTGAGGATTGCCTTTTGTGAAAACATTTTTCGGCCGGGTACCTTCCACTGCGGTGTCCCAATAGCTACAAATTTTTTGAAGGCTTCAGACTCCACCAGGTTGTATGGTAAAAGCTGGCGGGCTAAGAGTTCCGACAAGCCAGCTGTCAGACGCCGGGCAAGGGGGTGACTGTGACATTGGCTTCTTACGCTCAAACATTTCCTTGACAGACACCTGACTGTGGGCAGATGAGCAGGAACTGCTGAAGGTGAGAGGCGGAGTGGCGGGTGGTTGAGAGGGGGCAAGGAGGACAGCAGTGGTTGACGTGGTTGAAGACGGACCAGAAGGAGGATGGTGGCTTTGAGTTTGTGTGCTGCTTGTACTCATGTGTTGATCCCATAGGCATTTGTGATGTGAAATCATGTGCCTTCGCAAAGCAGTTGTACCTAGGTGGGTGTTGTACTTCCCACGACTCAGTTTCTTTAGGCACAGGTTGCAAATGGCATCGCTGTTATCAGAGGCAGACACACACAAAAAATGCCACACTGCTGAGCTTTGCAATGATGGCATTCTGGTGGTGGCAACAGCATGCGTTGATTGGCGTGCTGTCTGGCTGACCCCAGGTGCCGATACATGCTGTCTGATGTGCCACTAGCTCCTTGCGACGACCTCCCCCTGCTTCCAACACGTCTCCTCCTCCTCTCTGTCTCCCCATCTGAACTTTCCCCCTGTTCTTCTTCTCTTCTAGCGGGCTCCCACGTGACATCCACAGACACATCGTCATCATCAACCGCTTCACTTGTATCTGACAACTCAGCAAAGGAAGCATCAGCGGGTACAACATCATCATCATCATCATCATCACACCGTACATTCATGTGTGTAATGCTGCCTGACTGAAACATATCCCTGTTATCTACATCCTCTGGCAATAATGGTTGCGCATCACTAATTTCTTCCAACTGATGTGTAAATAACTCCTCTGACAGATCAAGTGAAGCGGCTGTGGTGCTAGTGTTGGTGGTGATGGCGGGCGGACGAGTGGTAACTTGAGAGGTGCCCGAAGCTGAGCTGGAGGAGAATGGTGCGTCAAGGTTCCGAACGGAAGCTATAGAAGATTGGGTGTCCTGTGTAAGCCAGTCAACTATGTCCTCAGAATTTTCCGAGTTCAGGGTACGTGGCCTCTAAACACCGGGCATTATTCTAGGGCCAAAGGAAATCACAGCACCATGACCACGACGGCCCCTGCGGGGTGGCCTGCCTCTGCCTGTAATTTTTTTTTAGATTAGTGGTACTATGCATGCAAGGTACTGTGCCACCCTATATGAGTGGTGGGCAGTGGGCACAGTACAGTCTGTGGGCCTGACACACACTGGCAGGCAACTGCAATTATATTACAGAGAAAAATGAAATTACTTTTTTATCTGCAAGGTGCTGTGCCACCCAATATGAGTGGTGGGCAGTGGGCACAGTACAGTCTGTGGGCCTGACACACACTGGCAGGCAACTGCAATTATATTACAGAGAAAGAATTAAATGACTTTTTTATCTGCAAGGTGCTGTGCCACCCTATATGAGTGGTGGGCAGTGGACACAGTACAGTCTGTGGGCCTGACACTCACTGGCAGGCAACTTCAATTATATTACAGAGGAAAAATTGAATGACTTTTTTATCTGCAAGGTGCTGTGCCACCCTATATGAGTGGTAGGCAGTGGGCACAGTACAGTCTGTGGGCCTGACACTCACTGGCAGGCAACTGCAATTATGTTACAGAGAAAAAATTTAATGACTTTTTTATCTGCAAGGTGCTGTACCACCCTATTTGAGTGGTGGGCAGTGGGCACAGTACAGTCTGTGGGCCTGACACTCACTGGCAGGCAACTGCAATTATATTACCGAGAAAAAAATGTAATGACTTTTTTATCTGCAAGGTACTGTGCCACCCGATATGAGTGGTGGGCACTGGCAGTGGGCACAGTACTGTCAGTGGGCCTGACACACACTGGCAGGCAACTGCAATTATATTAAAGGGTAAAAATTTAATGACTTTTTTATCAGCAAGGTACTGTGCCACCCGATATGAGTGGATTGCACACAGTACAGTCTGTGGGCCTGTGGCCTTTCACACACGGGCAGGCAACTGCAATATATATATAGAAAAAAATAAAATTAAAGCAGACTGATGTACCAGCCCTAAAAAGGGCTTTTTGGGGTGCTGTCAGGACGCTGTCCTTACAGCAGATGAGTCTTTGAGGACTGGAGTGGACACAGAACACTGGCCTAGCTAACGATTTCACTATTAATTCAGCAGCAGCAGCACTCTCCCTGCTCTAACTAACACTGCAGCTTCAGAATGAATCTAAGATGAATTCTGTCCTTGCTTTTTGATAGGAGGTGGTAGGGTCTGGGAGGGAGGGTATGCTGATTGGCTGGAATGTGTCTGCTGACTGTGAAATACAGGGTCAAAGTTTGCTCAACGATGACGTATAGGGGGGCGGATCGAACATCGCATATGTTCGCCCGCCGCGGCAAACGCGAACAAGCGATGTTCGCCGGGAACTGTTCGCAGGTGAATAGTTCGGGACATCTCTAATTATAGGTATATCACACCCCTCAATCAGTTTTTTTTGGGGGGCAACAGGTATATCACACTAGTTGCATTTAGTTATTCCAGTAGCGTTTGTCCCTCTATCTAGCTGCAGTATTGCAGCAGAACCACACACAACTGCTGCACAATACAAATGCACTATAATATACTTAATATGTTATAACGTATTTTATAAGTATATCACACCCCTCAATATGTCACACCTATTGATAGCACGCCTATACCAGTCTTTAATAGGACTTTTGTGGCCCTATTAGCTAGCGTTTGGTGTCCCTAACAGTCTGTCCCTGCTCCACACAGCAACCTTTCCCTGGCACTGGCAAAAAACAGAATGTAAAATGGCTACCAGATCGGGTTTAACGCTGAAACGTTTGAATTGGCTGTCCTGCCCCACCTAATGGATGTGTCATGCTCAAAGTTCGGAGCTATGCAAAAAAATATGGTGCGCGTGAATATCACCATATGTTCGCATGTTCGGCGAATCGCGAACAAGCAAAGTTCGCCATGAAACGACCGCCGGGCAAACCACAAGGCCATCTCTAGTTAATAGTATAGTATAAGGCCTACACCTAGCTAGATCAAACTCAGCAGGAGCAGGACAGACAGCAGCAGGTAAATGGTAACACTGCAGTGTAAAGCATACACATATTTGGGTGTAAATCAACAGGAACAGAACAGACAGGAGCAGGGAAATGGTAGAGCTGTAGTATAAGGCATATATATAGTGTACAGGACACCGGGGGTGGGTCCTGGACGGGTGCTATACGGCACCACTGTTTGGACTATGGTTCATTTAAATAGAGGTAGAAGGTTCAGGGGGTCACCCAAAAAGTGGGTGAAAAGTTCCAGGCAGGCGCTAATTCAGAGAGGACTGGCTCACAGTCTTCTTTATCTTAGTAAAGTAGTTTGGGGCCTGGAATTTTGGAGGCTCCAAAGTGTTATTTGGGTGGGATGAAGCCTCCACTCCTAAACCCTGGAAGCCAGCGCACAAGGGGTTAAGATCTCACAGACAACCACCTATTAAAGCAGGAAGTGATGCTGGAGGGAGTAAGTGAGTTGGGAGAGTGCACCTGTGAGGACAAGATGGAAGTCTGCTAGCTGCTCAGAGAGGACTTTTGAGTAGTTTGGAAGTGAAGCTGTGTCTGCAGGGAAGGTCTGGAGGACTTCTACTAAAAACGTATGTGTCTTTCTTTTGGTTGTTTTTCTGAAGAAAGACTTTTTCCTAATTTATGCTGGAAACAAGCAGGACTTTTGTTGTGACGTTTTGGATGCTGAAGAAAAGCTTTATTTTGTTTTGTTTGGTCACCAATAAAGACCCTTTGCTTTACTGACACGGTTTTACGCACTTGTCTCGCGGAGCTCAAAGACCCCCAAAGTTTACAACTGGTGGAGGATGCAGGCAAAGTGCATTTGCAGGCGCAAAAAAAACGTTTAAAACTGACATTTAAAGAGACAGTATACTTATGGCATGTCTTGGGTGAAGTCAGCCCAGGCGTTACAAACAGCAGACAAAGGCATGGAGGAGGTCGTTAAGGCTTTGGCACAAGCCACTGTGACCCAGCAGCAAGCCACTGTGGCCCAGCAGCAAGCGTCAGCAGAGTCAAACCGTCGCCATGAGGAAGCGATGGCTCAGCAGCAGCAGGCCCTGGCACAGGCTATAGCTGCGCAGCAGGAAAATATACGGCTGCTATCCGCCCAGTTTACGGCCCAGCAGGAGTCCACTCAAGCACAGGTGGCTGCCTTGCAGGAGGCCGTACAGCAGCTGGCTCAGGGACAAGCGCAAGCGGTCGTTGCCGTTAGCAACCCAGTATCTGTTAGAGCCAGCCATTTTTGCAGAAACTAACACCCAGCGATGACGTGGAAGCCTTTCTTACCACCTTTGAAAGGATAGCAGAGAGAGAAGCGTGGCCCCGGGACCAATGGGCCGGCATTATATCGCCTTTTCTCACTGGTGACCCGCAAAAGGCCTATTTTGACCTCCCAGCTGAGCACATCAAAGACTATGAACGTCTAAAAGCTGAAATCCTGGCCCGCCTGGGAGTGACCACAGCTGTCCGGGCTCAGAGGGTGCATCGCTGGCGGTACAAATCGGACCAACCACCCAGGTCCCAGATGCATGAACTAATTCAGTTAGTTAAAAAATGGCTGCAGCCAGAAAAGTTGTCAGGTCCACAAATGGTGGAACGAGTAGTGATGGACCGGTACCTACGGTCCTTACAAGATGACCTACAGCGCTGGGTAAGCCATGGAAACCCTACTAATGCTGACCAGCTGATCGAGCTGGTTGAACGGTATACCGTGGTGGAGGACCTGCTTGGGCCTGCCAAGCGTCGAGAACCCACGCCAAGGACACCCAGACCAGCCACCAACCTGAGGAGAGAAGCCTTGCCAGATGTTGGCGTCCGCAGGTTTACACCATCTGCCCTAGAACCACGGAGGTCGGTTCCTGTACCAAAGATGGGAGACATACAATGTTGGCGATGTCGGTCCTGGGGGCATACCCGGGCACAATGCCCACTGCAGGAGGAGCCTATGGAGTGCGGAACTGGTCGGAGAAGCTCCTTCTATGTGCGAAGTGTGTGTACCACTCATCTTGACCTGGCTGCAGGACGGTTTGAGTGTGAAGTGTGGGTGAACCACCTTCCTGCCAGGGCCCTACTGGACTCCGGTAGCATGGTAACATTAGTACATGCCAGGGTACTTGGGAGGCTTAGACCAGTGACTAAAACTCTTCGGGTGGTATGCATTCATGGGGATACCAAGGAGTACCCCTTGGTTCCGGTGACTGTCTCTTATGGCCATGCCTCAGTTACACAGGAGGTCGGGGTGGTAAACAGTTTAATTCATGACATCATAGTGGGGCGGGACTTTCCACTATTTCTGGAACTATGGAACGAGGTGCAAATGGCACCACCAGGGGAACTGGGGGCACTGGGCCTGGAAGGGACAGGGTCCGAGGGGTCCGGAGCTGAAATACACCCCTCTGATATAGAAATACCTACCATTGATAATGAAGTCGCAGGGAATGCTAATGTGGAGGATAATGCCCCTGACCCAGGTCTTAAACCCGGGTTGATCTCTGAGGTGGGGGAGGTCTTCCCATTACAAGTCATGCTGGGGGAGGATGACGAGGAGCTCTCCCCAGTTGAGGAAGATGAAGGGGAAACATCCTCAAGGCCAGTACATCCAGATCTAGACATGTCCAGAGGTGCATTTGGTACCGCCCAATTACGGGACCCTGCCTTGGTCAATGCTCGAGAGCAGGTTTCTGTTGTTGATGGGGTCCCACAAATGCCAGATGCAGACCAGAGGTTCCCTCACTTTGCGTTGAAGGGGGACTTACTGTATCGAGTGGCTGAGAGCTGAGGGGAAACTATAGAGCAGTTGCTGGTTCCCCAACCGTATAGGCGGATGCTCCTCGATCTAGCCCACAACGATGCACTGGGAGGACACCTGGGGGCGGAGAAAACAGAGGCCAGGATAAACGACCGGTTTTACTGGCCAGGGTTGAAGGCCGAGGTTAAAAGATACTGTGCGTCTTGTCCCATTTGCCAGTTAACCGCCCCAGTGCCACACTATAGAAACCCTCTGGTGCCCTTGCCGATTATCGAAGTCCCGTTTGAACGGATTGCTATGGATCTGTGTCACGGGACCATGAACCAGACGTACAACAAGAGATAAATGAAAATAAGAAGGCTTTATTGAAAATAAAGCTGTAAAGCAAAAGTCCAAACGGATGGTGAAACCGAGCAGAGTCTTTGCGAAGCCAGAGGTCAGGAACCAGAAGGGTAGTCAGACGAAGCCAGGATCAGGAACCAGCAGGGTAGTCAGACGAAGCCAGGATCAGGAACCAGCAGGGTAGTCAGACGAAGCCAGGATCAGGAACCAGCAGGGTAGTCAGACGAAGCCAGGATCAGGAACCAGAAGCAGCAGCAGTCTTAGAAGCATGTGAACACAAGAGGACCAAGCAAGGAACTGAAGCCACAGACCTCCTATATATATGAGCTAGGCATCCAGCTCCTCCCAGGGGAAGGAGGAGCCGCAGGGTGGAAGGCTACAAGAAACCCAGGACCCAAGATGGCCGCCAGCACATGTCAAACGAAGGAGAGCAGCAAGCAGGTAAGACCATGACAGTACCTCCCCCTCAAGGGCCCCTCCTCCGCGGAGCACAAAACGGTTTCTGAGGGAAGCGTGCGTGGAAGGCTCGGAGCAAGGCAGGAGCATGGACATCTGCGGAGGGAACCCAGGAACGCTCCTCTGGACCATAACCACGCCAATGGACCAAAAACTGCAACCGACCGCGGACCAGGCGTGAGTCCAGGATATTGCTCACCTCATATTCCTCACGATTGCCCACTTGGACCGGACGAGGCCGAGGAACCGAGGAAGTGAAACGATTACACACCAGTGGCTTCAACAGGGAGACATGAAACACGTTGGAGATCCGCATGCCAGGAGGAAGCGCAAGGGCATAGGCTACCGGGTTTACCCTGCGAAGCACTCGGAAGGGACCAACAAAGCGAGGCGCCAGCTTGGGAGTGGGCACTCGAAGGTTGAGGTTGCGGGTGGACAACCATACACGGTCTCCGACCTGGTAGGAAGGAGCAGGCGCTCGTCTGCGATCAGCCTGGAATCTCTGGCGCTGCGCAGAGACCTCAAGGGACTTCTGGATCTGTACCCAAGAAGCACGTAGGACGGAAAGGTGATCCTCCACAGCCGGAATATCCTGGGGAGAGAATACCTCCGGTAACACGGCAGGTTGGAACCCATAATTGGCCATGAAGGGAGACGTCCCAGAGGAAGAGTTCACCGCCGTGTTCCTGGCAAACTCAGCCCAAGGCAGGAGGTCAACCCAATTGTCTTGGTGATCGGAGACATAGCAACGAAGGAATTGCTCCAAGGCCTGATTGGATCGTTCTGCGGCCCCATTGGACTGAGGGTGGTAGGCCGAGGAGAAGGAGAGATGAATCCCCAACTGGGAGCAAAAGGCGCGCCAGAACCTGGACACAAACTGACTCCCCCGATCCGACACAATCTCCTTAGGCAAACCGTGCAACCGGAAGACCTCCCTGGCAAAAATCGTGGCCAACTCTTGTGCAGAGGGTAACTTCTTGAGAGGAACACAGTGGCACATTTTGGAAAACCGATCCACAATCATGAGAATGACCGTATGGCCTCGGGATGCAGGGAGGTCCACAATGAAATCCATCCCCAGGTGTGACCATGGGCGCTCCCCGGTGGCTATGGGTTGCAGAAGGCCCAACGGAAGGTGCCGAGGGGACTTACTCTGGGCACAAACGGAGCATGCCGCTACATATGCGGCGATGTCGGAACGTAGGGAAGGCCACCAGAACAGACGTGAAACAGCCCAGGACAGCTGATTCTTTCCAGGATGCCCCGCGGTCTTGGAGTTATGGTAGGTTCGCAACAACCGAGTGCGCAACTCCTCAGGCACAAAACATCTGCCGTTGGGTCTCCCAGAGGGAGCACCAGATTGAGCCGCCAAAATCTGCTCACCCAGGGGAGAGGTCAGGCTGGTGCGAATGGCGGCCAGGATCTGATTCGGAGGTATGACCGAAGTCGGAATCGACTCCTCCCTGGACAGCTCGGAGTACTGCCGTGATAAGGCATCCGCCCTGATGTTCTTGGAACCGGGTAGGTAGGAGACCACGTAATTAAAACGTGACAAGAACAGAGCCCATCTGGCCTGACGTGGTGTCAATCTCTTGGCCTCAGAAAGGTAGGTCAGATTCTTGTGGTCCGTCAGGATGAGAACCGGAACCACCGAACCCTCGAGCAAGTGCCTCCATTCTTTAAGGGCCTGCACGATGGCCAATAACTCCCTGTCACCAATCTGATAGTTGCACTCCGCGGAAGACAGTTTCCGGGAGTAAAACCCACAAGGAAGCAGAGGACCCTCTGGTGTTCTACGCTGAGACAGAAGGGCGCCTACTCCCGTCTCAGACGCGTCCACCTCGAGGACAAAGGGCAACCCAGGGTTGGGATGCGACAGAATCGGAGCCGACACAAAGGCGGACTTTAGGGCCTCAAAAGCTCGGATGGCCTCGAGCGGCCAGACCTGGGAATTACTGCCCTTCCTGGTCAGATCCGTGAGAGGCTTGGCCAGCATGGAAAAGTCCCTGATGAACTTCCGATAATAATTGGCGAAGCCCAAAAAGCGCTGCAGGGAACGAAGACCACTGGGCTGGGGCCACTGTAAGACAGCCGAAACCTTCTCAGGATCCATGGAGAACCCCTCAGCGGAAATGATGTAACCTAAGAAGGTTACCTGGGATCGGTGAAATTCGCATTTCTCAAGCTTACCGAACAGCTTGTTCTCTCGTAACCGTTGCAACACTCGTCTGACATCCAGAATGTGGGCCTCCATGGATTCAGAATATACCAAGATGTCATCCAAATAGACTACCACACACTGCTGCAACAGGTCACGGAAAACATCGTTGATGAATTCCTGAAAGACTGCGGGCGCATTGCACAACCCAAAGGGCATAACCAAGGATTCGTAATGACCGGTCCTGGTGTTAAACGCGGTCTTCCACTCATCGCCCGCCTTGATCCTTACCAGGTTATATGCCGCCCTCAGGTCGAGTTTGGTAAAGACCGTGGCCCCTTTAAGGCGATCGAACAGCTCGGAAATCAAGGGTATCGGGTAAGCGTTCTTGATCGTGATGCGATTGAGACCCCTGTAATCGATGCAAGGCCTCAACTCACCGCCCTTCTTTTTCACAAAGAAAAATCCAGCCCCTGCCGGGGACGAAGATTTGCGAATGTGTCCGCGTGAAAGCGCCTCCCTCACGTACTCCTCCATGGCCTCATTCTCCGCTACCGACAGTGGATAGACTTTGCCACGAGGAGGAACGGCACCAGATTGTAACTCTATGGCACAATCGTATGGGCGGTGCGGAGGTAGGGCAACCGCGCGCACCTTATCGAATACATCCCGGTACTCCTCGTATTCAGGAGGCAACAGAGAGTCCGAGGAAGTACACAGCAACTTGACAGACCCATGGATGCAACTAGCCCCACACTGCGGTGACCACGAGAGGATCTCGACCGATCTCCAATCGAAAGTCGGATTATGCTTCTGGAGCCAGGGGTACCCCAAGACCACCGAGTAGTGTGGAGACGAAATAACCTGGAGGCAGACCGACTCTCTGTGAACGGCACCAATGGCTATCCCCACTGGAAGGGTCTCATGAGTCACGTGTGGCGGCAGAAGGGGTCTGCCGTCTATCGCCTCAAGAGCCAGTGGGGAACCTCGAGCCTGCAGAGGAATGGAATTGGCGGCAGCGAACACACTATCAATGAACAAACCACCAGCACCAGAGTCCACCAACGCCTGGGTCGTCACCGAGCCCCCGACCCAGGAGAGGACAACAGTGATCAGTGGTTTGTCAACACGGGAAACCGGGGACGAGGAGACTCCACCCAAGATCTGCCCCCGACAGGATCTCAGGGTACGAGCGTTTCCCGGACGGTTCGGACATGCCAACCGAAAATGCCCACCGAGACCACAGTACATGCATCGGCCCTCGCGTCTCCGGAGTGCCCTCTCCCCCTCGGACAGGCGAGCAAACCCCAGCTGCATGGGTTCACCCCCAGACAAGTCATCCCCAGGAGGCGTGGGAGGAGAGGGAGGCACGGGTGGGACAGCAAACGTAGGCACCAATCTGTTAGAAGACCTCCGCAGGTTCTCCTTAAAGGAAGGTCTCTCCCTGAGTCTGGTGTCAATCAAAATCAGGAAAGAAATAAGAGACTCGAGCTCAACTGGTAGGTCCTTAGCTGCAACCTCATCCTTCAAGGCATCCGAGAGACCATGAGAGAAAGCAGCGACCAGAGCCTCATTATTCCAGCCCACCTCTGCTGCCAGGGTACGAAACTCAATGGCGTATTCAGCTACGGATCGTGAACCCTGTCTGATGGACATAAGGAGCTTCGCAGCAGAGGCAGCACGAGCCGGCACATCGAATACCTTCCGAAGAGAAGCAACAAAACCGGAAAACTCGGCAACCACCGGATTGTTGTTCTCCCATAAAGGGCTGGCCCAGGCCAAGGCCTTGTCCGAGAGCAGCGAGATCAAGAAGCCCACCTTTGATCTCTCAGTAGGAAAGGCATGTGGCAGCAACTCGAAATAAATGCCCACCTGGTTAAGGAAACCTCGGCACTGAGTTGGCTCTCCCCCAAAGCGCTGTGGAAGAGGGGCAGAACCGGTCATACCCCGAAACACCGCAGGCGCAACAACAGGTGTCGGGGGTAGACTCTGGCGCAACAACCGGAGCGGCAGTAGGAGCGAGCCCAGGAGCGACAACCGACCCATCGGCAACGGGAGCGAAATGAGCCGTGCGTTCAAGCAGGGTTTGCAACGCCACAGCGAACCGACCCAACAGGTGATCCTGCTGATCAAGTCTGGCAACCAGCGTGGGTAGCGAGGATGGCCCTGTACCGTCAGAATTCATGGCTTGGTCCTAATGTCACGGGACCATGAACCAGACGTACAACAAGAGATAAATGAAAATAAGAAGGCTTTATTGAAAATAAAGCTGTAAAGCAAAAGTCCAAACGGATGGTGAAACCGAGCAGAGTCTTTGCGAAGCCAGAGGTCAGGAACCAGAAGGGTAGTCAGACGAAGCCAGGATCAGGAACCAGCAGGGTAGTCAGACGAAGCCAGGATCAGGAACCAGCAGGGTAGTCAGACGAAGCCAGGATCAGGAACCAGCAGGGTAGTCAGACGAAGCCAGGATCAGGAACCAGAAGCAGCAGCAGTCTTAGAAGCATGTGAACACAAGAGGACCAAGCAAGGAACTGAAGCCACAGACCTCCTATATATATGAGCTAGGCATCCAGCTCCTCCCAGGGGAAGGAGGAGCCGCAGGGTGGAAGGCTACAAGAAACCCAGGACCCAAGATGGCCGCCAGCACATGTCAAACGAAGGAGAGCAGCAAGCAGGTAAGACCATGACAATCTGGTGGGACCCCTGGTAAAGTCGGCACGGGGCCACCAATACATATTGGTCATCCTAGATTACGCAACTAGGTATCCAGAAGCTGTCCTTTTGAGGAAAGCCTCCTCTAAGGCCATCGCCAGGGAGTTGTTTCAAATGTTCTCACGAACTGGGTTCCCCAAAGAGATCCTGACAGACCAGGGTACCCCTTTTATGTCAAAGGTAATGGCGGACTTGTGCAAATTGTTTCAAATTAAGCAGTTGCGGACGTCTGTCTACCACCCACAGACCGATGGCCTAGTCGAAAGATTCAATAAAACCTTAAAATCCATGTTGAGAAGAGTAGTCCAGAAAGATGGGAAGGATTGGGATATGTTACTCCCTGCCCTGTTATTTGCTATCCGGGAGGTCCCGCAAGCATCCACAGGTTTTTCGCCATTTGAATTAGTGTATGGACGAAGGCCCCGGGGGTTACTCGATCTGGTAAAAGAGACATGGGAAAGTGAGTCCTCACCACACAAAACGGTGGTAGAGCATATCTCTCAAATGCGAGAGAGGGTGGCTAAGGTGATGCCACTGGTGAAGGAGCATATGCAGAAGGCCCAGGATGCCCAAAGAAGAGTGTATAACAGGTCGGCTAAAGTTAGACAGTTCCAAGTAGGAGACCGGGTGGCTGTTCTAATACCCACGGTAGAGAGCAAATTCTTGGCCAAATGGCAGGGCCCATTTGAGGTAGTAGAGAAATTCGGTGAGGTGGACTACAAGGTACACCAGCCAGGGAAAAGAAAACCATACCAGATCTATCACATCAATTTGTTGAAACCCTGGAGAGACAGAGAACAAGTGTCAGCGGTAGTAGGGGTACAGTCAGGGGACCATGCAGGGATCGACTTGGTGCAGGTTGCTTCTACCCTGACTAGACCTCAAACCCAGCAAACAAAAGAGTTTCTACAAAAAAATAGAGATATGTTTTCAGAGTTGCCCGGTCGCACCAACGTCATCGAGCATGACATTGTGACCGAGCCCAATGTAAAAGTCAGGTTAAAGCCTTACCGTATCCCAGAAGCTCATAGGGTGGCAGTGTCCGAAGAGGTTAAAAGAATGTTCGAGCTTGGAGTCATTGAAGAGTCGCAGAGCGAATGGTCAAGTCCAATTGTGTTGGTACCCAAGCCCAACGGCACCCTCCGCTTCTGCAACGACTTCAGAAAGCTTAATGAAGTCTCCAAGTTCGACGCATATACCATGCCACGAGTAGATGAGCTAATTGAAAGGTTGGGGCCTGCCAGGTACATTACCACGCTAGACCTCACAAAAGGGTACTGGCAGATTCCCCTGACTAAGGAAGCCAGGGAGAAGACAGCCTTCTCTACCCCAGAAGGCCACTTCCAATATAAGAGAATGCCATTTGGTCTACACTCAGCCCCGGCCACGTTCCAAAGGGCCATGGACAAAACTCTGCGTCCACACCAACGGTACACTTCTGTCTACCTAGATGACATAGTCATCTTCAGCACTGATTGGGAGTCCCACCTTCCCCGGGTTCAGGCAGTCGTAGACTCCTTAAGAAGAGCAGGGTTCACCATCAACCCCGAGAAGTGTGCCATTGGGATGGAGGAAGTAAAATACCTAGGGTATATTGTGGGTAGAGGGCTGGTAAAGCCCCAAATGAGTAAGGTGGAGGCCATACAGGACTGGCCCCGTCCCCTAACCAAGAAGCAGGTCAGAGCGTTTTTGGGCATAGTTGGCTATTATAGGAGGTTTGTCCCCAACTTTGCCACTGTTGCTGCACCACTGACCGACCTGACCAGAGGCAGAAAGTCAGTGATGATAAAGTGGAACGCCGAGGCCGAGACGGCTTTTCAAATGCTTAAGACAGCTTTGTGCCAAGATCCGGTGCTTGTAGCTCCAGATTTTACAAAAGATTTTGTAGTACAGACAGATGCTTCAAGCGAAGGGTTAGGAGCGGTCCTGTCTCAGGAAATCAATGGGGAGGAGCACCCTGTGGTCTTTCTTAGTAGGAAGCTGACGGCAGCTGAAAGAAACTATGCGGTGGTGGAGCGGGAGTGTCTGGCCATCAAGTGGGCTCTAGACTCCCTGCGATATTTCCTCCTGGGCAGAAAGTTCCGCTTGGTGTCAGACCATGCTCCGCTTACCTGGATGAGACAGAATAAACACACCAATGCCAGGGTAACAAGGTGGTTCCTTTCTCTCCAGGAGTTCAATTTCATGGTAGAGCACAGACCCGGGAGACAGCATCAGAATGCCGATGCCCTCTCCCGAGTCCATTGTATGGTGTCTACTGTTGCCTCCAACACCTCCGCGTTGAGGCAGAGGGGGGGGATATGTACAGGACACCGGGGGTGGGTCCTGGACGGGTGCTATACGGCACCACTGTTTGGACTATGGTCCATTTAAATAGAGGTAGAAGGTTCAGGGGGTCACCCAAAAAGTGGGTGAAAAGTTCCAGGCAGGCGCTAATTCAGAGAGGACTGGCTCACAGTCTTCTCTATCTTAGTAAAGTAGTTTGGGGCCTGGAATTTTGGAGGCTCCAAAGTGTTATTTGGGTGGGATGAAGCCTCCACTCCTAAACCCTGGAAGCCAGCGCACAAGGGGTTAAGATCTCACAGACAACCACCCATTAAAGCAGGAAGTGATGCTGGAGGGAGTGAGTGAGTTGGGAGAGTGCACCTGTGAGGACAAGATGGAAGTCTGCTAGCTGCTCAGAGAGGACTTTTGAGTAGTTTGGAAGTGAAGCTGTGTCTGCAGGGAAGGTCTGGAGGACTTCTACTAAAAACGTATGTGTCTTTCTTTTGGTTGTTTTTCTGAAGAAAGACTTTTTCCTAATTTATGCTGGAAACAAGCAGGACTTTTGTTGTGATGTTTTGGATGCTGAAGAAAAGCTTTATTTTGTTTTGTTTGGTCACCAATAAAGACCCTTTGCTTTACTGACACGGTTTTACGCACTTGTCTCGCGGAGCTTAAAGACCCCCAAAGTTTACAATAGCTAGCCCTAACTCAGCAGGAACAGAATAGACAGTAGCAGGGAAATGGTAACGCTGTAGGACAAGGCCTACACATAACTCATCAAGACTAGTGTTGATCACGAATATTCGAATTTCAAATTTTTATCGCGAATATAGGTACTTCGAAAATTCGCGAAAATTTTGAATATAGTTATATATATTTGAAATTTCGAATATTCGAATTTTTTCAGATTTTTTATTTTTTTTTATCAGTACACATGATCCCTCACTGCTTCTAGCTTGTGGGCCAATAAGAAGGCTGCAATATACTTGACTTTAAGAGTAGTAGTGTTTGCGAATTTTGCTCTATTTGTTTTTTTTGAATATTCGCTATATTGCTATATATTCTTGTTTTAGAATATTACGAATATTCAAAAAAACAAAGTTATAGCAATATAGAGAATATTCTAAAAAAATCGAATAGAGCAATTTAGCTAATATAGTGATATAATCTTCTTTGTCTAATAGTTGTAAGTTGAAAAATTCTCAATAAAAAATTCGAATCCGAAAATTCGCATATTACACAATGATTACCTTCCCGATTTTTTGAGTAAAAAAAAAAAACGTGAATTTTCGAATTTGCAAATTTTCTATGAATATTCTACAAAATATTCGCGAAATATCGCGAATTTGAATATGACCCCTGCCACTCATCACTAATCAAGACCAGGACAGACAGCAGCAGGTACATGTTACTGGTCGAGTCTAAGGCATAAACATAGCTCGGCCTAACTCAGCAGGAACAGACAGCAGTAGGTTTTTTGTTTACCTCTTTCAGCAGCAGGTTCGTCGTCTAGAGCAGGATTGTGCTCCCATGCATACAAAAAGCAATATTTTCCTTTGACAAAATAGTTTATCGATTGTATTTTAAGTTTGTATAACCCACAATAAATTAGTACGACATTAGCTCCACACGCTGCCCGCACCGGTCTACTCTCAGTTTCCCTATCAGGCACATCGAGTCTAGAGAAGAACACTGTGGTAACGCAGCCTGCCGCCCCGTGTGCTGATTCCTCCAAAACAGAGGGCAGCAGGACTGGCGTTGTTTAGTTGCGGCTCTGTCATCCTCCTTTCGTCTGTGAAGAGTCATGGTTACCGACGCTCGCTCGACCCATACATGATCAGCGCCACACACACGCCGTGCTCCAGCCATCAGCGCACAGAAGCCAGTGAGGAACCACCTTGCCTCGGCCCGGGTGTGAAAGTGTCCCCGGCTCTGCCGCTGGGATCAGTTCCTCTCCCCTCGGTGATAACTCACTCAAGGTCCCCGGCTGCTGGCAGAGTCCTCGCAGATCATGCTGTAGAATAAACCTTTAGCTGTGAGGCTTTGCTACACATGGGAGGTAGTGTCACACAGGCTGGGGCAGACATTACCAGGAAGGGGCTGACAGGCCCCGGGGAGTACCTACACTGTCACCAAGCAGATCGGAGTTTCTAGTCTGTTTTGAAGGCACCATGTGTTCTCCAGTTACATCGAACAGCCGGTAAACTTACCCCACAAAACAAATGCAACTTTGCTTCATCTTTGTGGACTTGACATAGAAATTCATATTCTTTAAGTTCATGAAAAACGTACAGTAATCCGGTCCTGTACAATGCAGAGGTCTGGAGGGGTAGAATATATACATGTTGTTCATCATGCTATAATCTATCTATCTACCCCATCTTTCCCTGGAAACCCTGAAATTTTCTCCCCCTACAGACATCTGCATTGTAGAGGACTGGATCACTGTACGTTTTTCTGGAACCTACAGGATCTGATTTTCTATGTCAAGTCTACAAAGATGAAGCACAGCTTAAGTTTACAGAGTAAGTTTACCGGCAGTTCTATGTAACTCCAGAACACATGGTGCCTTCAAAACAGACTGCAAACTCCGCTCTGCTGGATGACAGTGTAGGTGCTCCACGGTGCCTGTCAGCCCCTTCCTGGTGATGTCTGCCCCAGGCTGTGTGACACTACCCCCCGTGTGTAGTCAAGCCTCGCAGCTAAAGGCTTATTCTGCAGCATGACCTGTGATCGATGATCCGGGCTGCGCACTGGAGGCAGCCGCTGAGGACCCCGCCAGCAGCCGGCGACTGTGACTAAGTCATCACTGAAGGGAGGGCAACTGATCCCTGCGGAAGAGCCGGGGACACTTCGACACCCAGGCCGAGTCAAGCAGGTTCCTCACTGTTCTCTGATGGGCAGAGGATGGCTGGGCTGCTGCCGATAGCTGGAGCACGGCATGTGTGTGGTGCTGATCATGTATGGGTCATGCGAGCGTCGGTAACCATGTCTCTTCACAGACAAAAGAAGGATGAGATAGCTGCTGCTAAACCCCACCAGTCCTGCTGCCCTCTGGCTTGGAGGAATCAGCACATGGCGCGGCAGGCTGCGTTACCGCAGTGTTCTTCTCCAGACTCGATGTGCTCAATACGGAAACTGAGAGCAGACCGGTGTTGGCGGCGTGTGGAGACTGCTGCTACTGCTGCTACTGGATCGCGCAGACTGGTAGAACAACCTCATCTAACCCATAAGATCACCTACTCGGCTAAAGCTGCTTGGGCCAGCCACCTGCTGGGTGAGATGAGCGTGGAGAACTGGAGTGTGAGGCTGAGGGTTTGCCTACTGCAGCCGGAGGATCAGAAAGGCCCGCAGGTTATTCAGACGGGCATTCCTCCGGCTGGCTTGGATGAACTGCTCCAGTTTCCTCTTGCAGCGAGGGTCTAAAAGGGTGGCCAAATAAAAATCATCCCTCTCGTTAATTTTTTTGATCTGGGGGTCCCTCCTGAGGCATTGAGCCTGTGGGCAGCCATGGGGAAGAGGACAGCCTGCTGTGACTCTTCTTGGCTGCCCTGGACCATGACATCTTGGTCCTCCTGCTGCTGCTGCTCCCTGTGGGAGGCGCCCCACCCCCAAACTAATGGTGCCCCCAGCACCGGCTCTCCCTCCTGACCAGGCCCAGACTCCTGGATGTTGGCAAACTCCTCAACAAATTCTTCATCCTCATCCTGGGCCTGGTCTTGGTGGAGCATTGTTGCTTCTTCTTGCTCCACCAAGGCACTCTCCCAAGCATTGAGCAGGCAATCTAGTGTCCTGTCCAGCAGGAACACTATGGGGTGCATGTCATTGAGGCCGACCATCTTGGTTGCCTGCACGAATGGGGCCAAGAAGTGGCAGACCTGGTGTATCTACGACTACTCTGCATTGGTGATGTAGGGGAATGGGTGTGATGGCCCGGAAGTGCCTTGATTCAGCAGGTATTCTTTCACCGCCTGTCGCTGCTCCCACAACCTCTCCAGCATATGGAGGGTGGAGTTCCACTGCTTCACTCTGTCAAAAATCAGCCTGTAAGGTGTCTTGCTGCAGTTTTTTGGACAGGGACACAGTGGCATTTGGGGAGTGTCGGAAGTGGCTGGCAATCCTACGTACACGTTGCACGATGTCGCTTAACCTTGGGTATGTGCGTAGGAACTTCTGTACCACAAGGTTGAGGACATGCGCCATGCAGGGCATGTGTGTTAGACTGCCAGCATGGAGGGCGGTAAGGAGGTTGCTGCCATTGTCACAGACAACCATACCTGCCTTGAGCCATCGGGGTGTCAGCCACCTGTGGACCTGAGCCTGGTGGATGGCCAGAACATCAGGTCCAGTTTGTCTATGTTCCCCTAAGCTCACAAGCAGGAGCACGGCCTGGCAGAGGACATGCCCCACACTTGTGTAGCTACGGGGACGCTTGCTTGTTGGGTGCTCAGCAGCGGTGGAGACAGTGGCTTGAGGGAAAGCAGCAGTTCTCCCCCTGACACCACAAACTGAGATGCCGCCACATCTGATGATCCCTCCCCGGCGCCTCGGAGGGACACCAATGGGCTGTAAAACTGATGTATCATCCCTACCCATGTCTGCTGGTCCAGGAATCCATTGTCAGATGCACCCTGTCGCTGACAGCGTAATCCAGCGATAGGGATACATTCTCCACAATGTGCTGGTGTAGGGAAGGGGCGCCGGTCCTGGCAAAGAAATGTCAGCTTATTGAAGGGCAGCAGATATTGGGCGATTACCCTTGTCAGGAGCCCGATGAGTGAACGCATCCATTGGTCCCCGAGTGCGTAGGCCATGGTGCGTTCAAATGCCTCGGCGACTGACGGCTGGCACCGGACGGCAGTGGAGGCGATAGAGTAGGGTGCAGAGGAGGCAGAGGTCTGGCTGCCAGTACCAGTACCTCTAGGAGAGGGGTGTGGTGGCTGCAGGACAGTGGCAGGAGCTGCTGTCCCCTGCACACTGCTGCTGGCGCTGCTGCGACCACCCTGCATCTGTTCACACTCCTGCCAGTGGTTGACTCTCAGGTGCTGGGTAAGGGCAGTGGTACCCAGCTGAGCAACAGACCTCCCTCTCCTCACCCTGGCATAGCTGACAGATGGCAATTGTCATATCGTCTGCTGCCAGGGTGAAGTAAGCTCAAACAGGTGACTTACGCAACGACCTCCTGTCAGATGGGGTGGTGCTGGCTTGCACCTGTTCGGGCTCGGTGCACATAGGTGGAGGCGGCACTTGCTGCTGATGCTGCTGCCGCCGTCTCCTGCTGTCATTACCAGTGGAGCCCCTGCCACTGGGCTCTCTGGTGACCTGGCGCACTGTTTGCCTTGGGTGCCTACCTCCCTCATTAGTGCTGCTGTCTACTGAGAAGGGAGGTTGCACCCATTCTAAGTCACCCTCCTCTTCATCCCCTGTAATGTCAGACTCAAGGTCGACAAGTAGTTGACTGAGGGAAACAGCAGACGTGGAGCCCCTGACCTGGCTCCACTGTCCCCTTGCTGACGCCTGGGTCTGACTAGGTGCAGGGGTTCTGTGGCTGAAACCACCCACACCAATTGGAAGGGATGTCACTGGGGTACTGACGGGCGGTACCCTTACCACCCCCAAGATGTCCCTCTCACTGTCAAACAGCATCAGGGTAAATTCTTGGGGGCTGGTCCTGCAGGAGGCGGAGAGCTGCTGCTGCTCAGAGCCGGGGTAGAAGACTCCGTGCTACTAGCTTGTGTCACGAATTACACCACTGCCTCAGCATCTTGAGATGAAATGGGGCGCCTGCCATGCCCAAAAAAATCACGAATGAGGCGGACACCCCTGCCACCTACACCCGCCCCTCCGTGGGTAGAGGAGTGGCCCTGTGCTGGCAGCGGTCCAGCACTGGAACCAACTCCCCTACTGCGACCATGGCTGTCGGCACGCCCACGTGCACTCATGATGTGTGTTTTTATATTCAAAAAATATATATAAGGAAAATAATGAGGGAATTTTGGCAAACTTTTTTGGGTTGGGGACAATGGGGCAAAAAAGGTAAAATAAAATATACATGAAAACCTAAAACACAGAAGAATACTTATTTTTTTTTCACAAAAAAAGACACTGACACTAATCACTAGTGACAAGAAACCCTAAAACACTAAAACACAGAAACAAACAATTTTTTTTTTTTCACAGATGAAACAGACAACAAAAGCCTATACTGTACTATATCTCTATCTAACCTACACTACACCCTGTACTGGACCCTATCAGCCACACTATTCACTCACTAACCTACACTGACTATCAAACACTAACTATCTGGATTATATATTAATTCCACTCTAGGGCCACCTCAGGGTGTCTTCACATGCGACATAGCTCCCAATTACCATTTCAGCTAAATCCGCTCTCCTAACGCCATATGGTGCTTCTTCCACCTTGAAGCCTGCTGTGCACCCATATATCATTTTTTGAGCACATATGGGGTGTTGGCTTATTCGGGGGAAAATGGGGAACAAAATGTGGGGTGCATTTTATCCTGTTACCCCTTGTGAAAGTGAAAAATGTGGGTGTAAAGCAACTTTTTCTGGAAAAAAATGGAAATATTTTATTTTCACAGACAAAAATTTTTCTCCAGTTCCTCCTTGTGAAAGTGAAAGATTTAGGTCTAAAATAATATATATTTTTTTTTATGTTTTATTTTTCATTTTCACAGCCAATTCTATAAATTCCCTTTGAGGACAAAGTCCTTACTACACATCTTGAAATATTCCTTGAGGAGTGTAGTTTCCATAATGGGGTCACTTTTAGGGGGTTTCCACTCTATGGGTACCTCAGGGTGTCTTCATATTCAACATAGCTCCCAAAAGCCAATCCTGCAATATCTATTCTCCAAAAGCCTTATGGCGCCACTTCCCTTTTTAACCCTGCCATGCATCCATACATAATTTTTTTAGCACATATGGGGTGTTGGCTTATTCGGGGGGAAATGGGGAACAAAATATGGGGTGTATTTTGTCCTGTTACCCCTTGTGAAAGTGAAAAATGTTGGTGTAAAGCAACTTTTTCTGGATTTTTTTTACATTTTTTATTTTCATAGCCAAGCGTTTCCTAATTCTGAGAAAGACCTGATGGGTCAAAGTGCTCACCACACACCTTTAAATATTTCTTGAGGGGTGTAGTTTCCAGAATAGGGTCACTTTTTGGGGGTTTCCACTGTAGAGCCATCTTCATATGCGACATAGCTAATAGATTTTTACTTCACGGGACTGACCACAGCAACCATCCCTGACGAAGAAGCCCGTAGGCTTCGAAACGCGTAGGTTTGGCTTTTTGGTCCTCTGAAGATTCCGTAGGACAGGTGTGACGTCACAATCCACGCTCCGGAATCCCTTACCAACACGCTCCTTTGTGCGCGTGCCAGCTACCGGCCGGAGCGGTGCGCGCTTTTACAAAGTTGAGCAAGAAGCACTGCAACCTGCCCCTCATCAACGATGGTTTGAAAAACCTATCTGCACCACAGCAGCTTCGAGCAGCCATCTACCAGGACAGGTATTAGTTATTTTCTATATTTTCTGTGTTCCATCTCTTTCCATCCCAGCGCTGGTACCTTAATTTTCTTTTTACATATATGTATCTTCATATGCGACATAGCTCCCAATTACCATTCCAGCTAAATCCGCTTTCCAAAAGCCATATGGTGCTCCTTTTACTCTGAAGCATGCTGTGCACCCATACCTCTCTTTTTGAGCACACATGGGGTGCTTCTATAAACTCCAGATTTAGGGTAATAGATTTTAGGTTTTGTTTGGCTGTTAACTCTTGATGTGTTGTAGAAAAATTGGATTAAAATTTAAAATCAGCTAAAAAAAAGTGAAAATTTCAAATTTAATTCCCATTTTCATTTAATTCTCGTGGGGAACCTAAAGAAAAAATTAGTTTTACACAGCTTGAGGGGTGTAGTTTCTAAAATGGGGTGATTTATCGGTGGTTTCTCATATGTAAGCTCCAGAAAGTGACTTCATAACTGAACTGGTCCTAAAAAAAATTGGGGTTTGGAAATGTTCTTAAAAAACTTAAGATTTGCTTCTAAACTTCTAAGGCCTCTTTCACATGGGCGTCGCGTGTGAGGGCCGGATAGGATGCGAGTGCGTCGCGGGAAAATCATGCGATTGTGCCTGCAAGTGGGGTGAGTATTGTATGCGATTGCGTTGTGTTGTTCAGTTTTTCCGCGTGAGTGCAATGCGTGAGAAAAAACTGAATGTGATACCCAGACCCTAACCCGGACTTCTTCACTGAAGTTCGGGTTTGGGTTAGGTAATCTGTAGATTTTAATATTTTCCCTTATAACATGGTTATAAGGGAAAATAATATCATTCTTAGTACAGAATGCTAAGTAAATTTAGGATGGAGGGGTTAAAAAAAATAAAAATTAAACTCACCTCATCCACTTGTTCGGTGATGGACCATGTGGTGAGCGCAGTGATGTCACCAAATGTCCTATTCTCCCAGGTCCTCAAAGAAGAAGAAAGAAGACAAGCCGGGCTGTGCGAACAAGTGGATGAGGTTAGTTTAATATTTTTTTTTTTAACCCCTCCATCCCTAATTTACTTACCATTCTGTATTAAGAATGCTATTATTTTCCCTTATAACCATGTTATAAGGGAAAATAATAAAGATCGGGTCCCCATCCCGATTGTCAACTAGCAACTATGCGTGAAAATAGCAACGCATCCGTACTTGCTTGCAGATGCTTGCGATTTTTACGTGGCCCCATACACTTCTATGGGGCCTGCATTGCGTGTAAAACGCACAATATAGAGCTTGCTGCGAAAATCACCGCTCGTGCACAGCCCCACGAGCGGTGCACAGCCCCATTACCGCTCGTGCACAGCCCCATTAAAGTGAATGGGTCCGGATTCAGTGCGGGTGCAATGCGTTCACCTCACGCATTGCACCCGTGCAGAATTCTTGCCCATGTGAAAGGGGCCTAAGCCTAAGGGGCCTAAGCTAACATCCACAAAAAATTTAATGTCATTTTCAAAATGATCCAAACATGAAGTAGACATTGGGGAATGTAAAGTAATAACTATATTTGTAGTTATTACTATCTATTATAAAAGTAGAGAAATTGAAATTTGCTAATTTTTTCAAATTTTTGGTAAATTTGGTATTTTTTATAAATAATAATAAAAAAGTACTCAATTTTACCACTATCATGAAGTACAATATGTTACGAGAAAACAATCTCAGAATGGCCTGGATAAGTAAAAGCGTTTTAAAGTTATTACCACATAAAGTGACACATGTTAGATTTGCAAAAATCGGCCTGGGATGTAAGGTGAAAAATGGCTTGGTAGTGAAGGGGTTAAAGTGAAATACCATCTGGTTCATAGTACATATATATTTATAGATTTTTTTTTTTAAAGGGATTCATGTCTGCAGTGTTCAAAAAATAACTTCTGTTCTTTCAGTAGTTTTTTGTTTGACAGAAAAGAGCCATTTAGAATTTTAATGTGTACATTTTTCTATTTATTCTCGGTCCGATTTTGAAAGTTCTTCATTGTTTGCCTTGTTTTCAGAGCATATAATACGGGACCCATTTTTAGTTTTGCATTTTAATTTTTTCCTCCCAGTGTTCCAATAGCGATAACTTTTTAAATTTTTCATTCATATAGCCATATGAGGACTTATTCCTTGGAGGGATAAGTTATACTATTTAAAAGGCACCATTCAATTTACAATTTCTGTTATTGGAAAGTTGGAAAAAAAATATTTGTGGGGTTAAATAAAAAAATAATACTATTTTGCCAAGTTTTTTTGAGGTTTGTACATCACGGTGTTCACTGTGCACTAATAATGACATTAATTCCTTATTCTGTGGGTCAATACGAATACGGCAATACAAAACTTGCATTTTTTTTTGTTTTATTACTTTTAAAGAAATAAAAAAATTCTTTGCATCACCATTTTCTGAGTCAGTATTTTTTTACATTTCAGTCTACATAGCTATGTGAGGCACCATTTTTGTGGTATGTACGACTTTTTGATCACTGTTATTAATTTTTGGGGGGGAAGTGGCAAAAAAACAACGAATCGTGTGTTTTTCATTTATTTTTTTTCATTATAGAGATCAGTGCACATCAAATTTTTATTAATATTTTTAAACTTCAGACATTTTCGGATGTGGCAATACCTAATATGTAGCAGCGCACTCCATACATTTCCTCAGCCACCGTGACATACGGTATACTTGATTTATAGTGATTTCTGACTGATTAATTTGTAACTAATGGAATTTCTAGGCAAACTTCCATGAATCGCCCAAATCGAATTTTTCAAAACCTCGCTCATCTCTAATATTTAGCATTTATTAGAAAGTACTGCTATGCCTAGATCTTGAAGTGCTACTGAAGCCACATCACCCATGCTATGAACATAAGTGGTAATTTTGTACCCTTTCTTTTTTTCTTACACATTTTTATTAGGTATATGCAGTATAAGTGAACTATTTTTCCTAATAGAATGAAATTCCCCCCTGTTCTGCTTCACATTATTGACTGTTTTATAACACTAGTCAGACAGCTTAACAATAATTCAGAAGTCAAGAAATGTGAGACATCAGATCTGTATGTATTCTTTTTTCTGAATAACTTTGTAAAACTACAACATAAGTATAAACAAAACATATGTGTCGTTACATTAAACATTATACAGCAACCTCACTCCATCAGTGAGAGTACTCACAGACAATTCCATCATTAGTCCAGGAATAGATCAAGAGCTCCTCTGCATGCAGCCTGCTAGATCCAGGAGCAGTCATGAAATGGAGGAAATACAGTTCCAGGTTAAAGGTTACTCCCTTTGACTGAGAAAAATACACTTCCTGTAAAGTTCTGGCAAGATAATAACTAAATCTGACCACTAGATGGCAGCAACGTCAAACTAACATTGCAGTATAATCTGTAACAGCACATTGCACACATTTACTATGAACAATATGGGCAGAACACCCCCCCCCCCTTCCTCGGCCTTTCTGTTAGACCGTTTTGGTAAATTCAATGTCTGTACTACCTTGGAGTTCACTAGAGAAGAATCTGCATGGGCAGAGTCCTACTTTCACAGATCATGATGAAGAATTTAAAAATTATAGCAACTATTGCAAATTTGTGCACTTAAGTGATAAAAAGTTAACTGTATGTCACTTTATTACGTTAGAAAGATATAAACGAAAGGTGACAGACTGTAATAACATTTAGCTACAGCAGAAAAGCCATTTTGATTGCCATTTCATAATATCTTCATTTTTGTACCTCCAAACAAGAGATATGCTTTATTGCATCTATTTTTAGTATTGTTTATTAATTTATACAAATGAATAGTTATATTACTGTGCTCAGACAGTTTATGTGCCAGCCCCAAAACAAATAGCTCTAACAGGGATTTACTCCTTTTTTTCTGAATTTCAAATGATCTTGAGAACTCATTTTATTTGAAATATGAACTTTTAATGTAATTGCTTCTTGCTCTGGCTTTGACAGAAAATATTTTTGAAACCTTGATAAATCCCTTCTCTATATTACCCTGTTATAGACACGCTACTGTTAACATTTAGCTAGAGAGTCACAACAGTCAATTTACTTCACAACCAAATGCTGTCAAAAAGAAACAAATTGTCAGAAAACTACTATATGAAAGAAAATATATTCTTTTGCTTTCATTTAGTTTAGAACACAAGGGTATTCATCAAAGGATATTTTTTTTCTGTCCCGTGAGATAAATAAGACACATTCATATGTTAGTCCATGAGACGTATTCATCAATATGTCTAAGTTTAACAGTTTGATGAATAACACAGGAATGTGTCTTATGTATCTCACATGAGAAAAATAGACACCTTTGATGAATAGACCCAGAAGACTTTCCAACTGTTGAAAATTAAGCAAATACTTAGAAAATAATCACATTCTAAAGAGATGCATCATTATTCCCATTCCCTAGAGCAAATATTCAACTTTTCCCTAATATTCATGAATTTGTATTAAAATAACTGTAGAACACCCGGTTCTGTCAGTTGATTAATTAGATGTCTAGTTTGGCAAAGAAATAGCAAATCAAGGGAAAAAAGGTCTGCCCTATATATGTGAAATGTAGAACAGTGACAAATTGATAGGAAAAATAATCTCTATGACCAAACTATTCTGATGAATATGCCATGCAAAGCCACTCATATTTCACAAAGTTTCCTTTCCTAGTCCTCAAGTTATACAAAGAGTATATAAACTTCTAAGTTCTTCTGTGAACAGAGTATATCTTGTGTAAAAGTTGGCCATGAGTCATTAATTATTCCTGCACTGAGCAGATAATATGTAAGAATCTTTACCTTTTCATTTCTAAAGGGCTGGAAAAAAATGTTACGAATGTCAGGGGTTCAGCTAATACTGACACAGAATCGCAATAATTACTTGAAATTATGTTCCACTGTACGTTGTAAAACGTAACTACTGCCCAAGCCTTCACAATTTTAAGTAATATTTAAAGGTGTTAAACAATAAAACTAAATGAACTTCATCAACTTAAAAGATATCATTGTAAACTAATTTATCAATGCATCATTTATGATATCTGAATGTAAGTTATGCATACTGGACATAATATTTCCTAAAATGATAACAAACACGACAGTAAAAATCCAAATTCTTTGCTATACAAAGGACACAAACTGTATCTTTATTGCCATACTTATTGTGCATTTCTAGTGTTTGAACACTCTTAGGGCTCATTCACACAAACGTATCCATTTTTGCAGACCGTAAATTGCAGATCCACAAAAGACAGATTCCGATCTTGTGCGTTCCGCATTTAGGGCAACAGAACATTCTCCTCTATGATAGATATGCCTATTCTTGTCCACTAATATGGCTATCTTTTTTGCAGGGCCATGGAATGGACATATGGATGCAGACAGCACACGTTGTGCTGGCCGCATATTTTGCAACCCTGTGAATCGGTGAAAATGAATGGGTCCACATCTGATATGCAAAATAGCAGAACAGATGTAGACAGAAAAATACGGTTGTATGAATAGGCCTTTAATCATAGCATAAAAAATGTCATGCTTCAAACAAAACATGAGCTAATCAATTCTGGCTAATCTGCTTTTGTCTGGAATGTCCCCAAAAATTGGCATTCTAAATAGTGTTGGGCATGTGCTCGAGTCAGTGTAGTTAAATCTAATTTAGCCTCTATTTATGAAATGTTTCCGGCAGGATTCGAACACACAACATTCTACGTTACAGGCAAGAATGTTAACCACTACACTATAGAACTGCATGGCCAGTTACTTTAAAAAAATAAAAATAAAAATATGAGACTTCTGCTATATAGGAATACTTACCAGTAGTAAGTATTCCTATGCAGCAGAAGTCTCATATTATTTTTATTTTTATTTTTTTAAGAGAATGGCCGTTCAGCTCTATAGTGTAGAGGTTAACATTCTGTGCTGTAATGTAGAGGGTTGTGTGTTTGAATCCCATCATAAACTTTTCAAAATAGAGGCTAAATTAATGTATATATATATTTTTTTGCAATAATAATAATTAAAAAAAAATAATATATATATATATATATATATATATATATGAAATCATACTTCTGATATATATGAATGCATAATATGTGGGAAACTACTACTGATGTTTTAGCCATAAATATATTTACATATATTATAATATATTATATATTCTAAATATATAATAATATATGTAAATATATAAAGGCTAAAAACTTATATATATATATATATATATATATATATATATTTAAATTTAGCCTCTATTTCTGAAAAGTTTCCGATGGGATTTGAACTCAATACCTTCTACATTAAAGGCCCCAAAAAAATTAAATAAATGAGACTTCTGCTATATAGGAATACTTACTACTAGTAAGCATTCCAATACAACAGAATTCTCATATTTATTTATTTATTTATTTATTTTAAAGTACCTGGACATGCAGCTTTATAGTGTAGTGGTTAAGAATCTTGGCTGTAATGTAGAACGTTGTAAGATCAAATCCCGCCAGAAACTTTTCAGAAAGGCTAAATACATTTTTTATATTTAATATTTTTTATAGTAATTGTAAAAAGTGTGTAATTACAAAAAAAAAAAATATATATATATACAGAAAAAGGATGGCACTCCAGCAGTGTCTGCTGGAGTGCCGTCCTTTTTCTGGATATATTGGTTGGGGTAAGAGGTCGATTCCCCAGGAGCGTGCACCCGTTTTTTCCCATTGCAGTCAGTGCCGCCATTTTTCCTCTGTATATATATACTGTATATATATGTATATATATATATATATATATATATATATATATATATACACACTCACCTAAAGAATTATTAGGAACACCTGTTCTATTTCTCATTAATGCAATTATCTAGTCAACCAATCACATGGCAGTTGCTTCAATGCATTTAGGGGTGTGGTCCTGGTCAAGACAATCTCCTGAACTCCAAACTGAATGTCAGAATGGGAAAGAAAGGTGATTTAAGCAATTTTGAGCGTGGCATGGTTGTTGGTGCCAGACGGGCCGGTCTGAGTATTTCACAATCTGCTCAGTTACTGGGATTTTCACGCACAACCATTTTTAGGGTTTACAAAGAATGGTGTGAAAAGGGAAAAACATCCAGTATGCGGCAGTCCTGTGGGCAAAAATGCCTTGTGGATGCTAGAGGTCAGAGGAGAATGGGCCGACTGATTCAAGCTGATAGAAGGAGGTCTCGCGCTCAGGGTTTGACTTTCCATCCATCACCATGTCCTCAGGTACGTCCTGTCACTAGTACCGTATTACATTTTGCATGGGACCTTTGCTTGTATCCATAGTGAGTCTCCCATACAGATATATTTCTTCTGTGCATATTGGTACCATCCCCTTTCTTCGACTGAGATATTTATTTCTATCTTTAGTATCTATCATTATCTACCACTATACTGGTTAGTCTAGGTACTTATGTACTGTGTCAGGTGCAAATCAGCCCATGGATTATCAGGTATGGTCATTTGTACAGTGGGTGCATAGCCCTACAGTGGCACCCACCATCCTGGTTCTCCTTGAGCTTTGATTTGGATTCATGGACTGCATCCTACTGTATGCTATATTTCACAGTAGTATTGGTGATTGATTGGCGTCATTTACCCTGTGCTTTTCCGTATCTTTGGATATCATCCTGTAGCTTCTCCACTCTTTATATTTTATAAATAAACTTATTTTTTGATACAACATTTCCACTTGTTCGTTCTGGTCTATCATAGTTTTCAAGTGGTAAATTATAGCTGTCTAGTTGGCAGTTGGCCTTTTTTGTAGGTTAATAGAAGAGCAACGTTGACTGAAATAACCACTCGTTACAACCGAGGTATGCAGAAAAGCATTTGTGAAGCCACAACATGCACAACCTTGAGGCGGATGGGCTACAACAGCAGAAGACCCCACCGGGTACCACTCATCTTCACTACAAATAGGAAAAAGAGGCTACAATTTGCACGAGCTCACCAAAATTGGACTGTTGAAGACTGGAAAAATGTTGCCTGGTCTGATGAGTCTCGATTTCTGTTGAGACATTCAAATGGTAGAGTCCGAATTTGGCGTAAACAGAATGAGAACAGGTATCCATCCTCTGATTGCTACTTCCAGCAGGATAATACACCATGTCACAAAGCTCGAATCATTTCAAATTGGTTTCTTGAACATGACAATGAGTTCACTGTACTAAAATGGCCCCCACAGTCACCAGATCTCAACCCAATAGAGCAGTGTTTCCCAACAAGTGTGCCTCCAGTTGTTGCAAAACTACAACTCCCAGCATGCCCGCACAGCCAAAAGCTGTCTGGGCATGCTGGGAGTTGTAGTTTTGCAACAGCTGGAGGCACACTGGTTGGGAAACACTGCAATAGAGCATCTTTGGGGGATGTGGTGGAACGGGAGCTTCGTGCCCTGGATGTGCATCCCTCAAATCTCCATCAACTGCAAGATGCTATCCTATCAATATGGGCCAACATTTCTAAAGAATGCTATCAGCACCTTGTTGAATCAATGCCACGTAGAATTAAGGCAGTTCTGAAGGCAAAAGAAGGTCCAACACCGTATTAGTATGGTGTTCCTAATAATTCTTTAGGTGAGTGTGTATATATATATATATAATTATACTTCTGATATATATGAATGCATAATATGTGGGAAACTACTACTGATGTTTTAGCCATAATATATTTACATATATATAATAATATATGAAAACATATTATTGCTAAAACTTATATATATGTCAAAATTTTATTTAGCCTCTATTTCTCAAAAATTTCAGATGGGATTTGAACTCTCAAGCTTCTACATTACAGTCCAGAATGTTAACCACTACACTATAGAGCTACATGGCCAAATGCTTTAAAATATATATATTACTACTAGTAAGTATTCCTATATAGCAGAAGTCTCATATTTTTTATTTTTTTGGTAACTGGTAGTGTTGAGCGAGCATGCTTGGCCGAACTGCTGTTCGGCTCGAGCATTGCTATGCTCGGCACATTGCAGTGCTCGGCCTAATCCTGCGGGTGCTTGAGTACAATTTAATACAATGAAAGTCAATGGGAGACCCGAGCATCAAACCAGGCTCCCCCTGCTCTGAAAAAAGAGGGTGCCTGGTTCACAAAAAAAGGTTAGAAATTGATGGAAATCCCATCAAAACGGTTTGGAAACAGCATTAAGAGGATGGATGGATGAGTCTTGGACTCCTATTATCTATGACATACAATAGACAACCACACAAAGGCTATATGCCAAAAGCCAGGTATGTGGAAGCCAACAATCTATCCATGAGACAGATAACAGTCAGCATACCTTACAATGGCAGCCTTGTGCACTATGAGACATTCCAAACCAGCTATCATCTGACTGAGAGCCAGAAAGCCTCAAAGTAGCTTCATGTCTGTTAGATGGCTTGGGTGTACCTGCGCACCTAAATCAATGTCATTAGGGTGACAATAAGTTTTCTGATTGTCCTAACATAATATTCAATAACATTTCCATACAGTTTTGTCAAGTAAAAACTCATTTGCATAAACATGGGCATATGGGAAAGACATGCAAATGAGCAGAATATGCCTTGTTTTTTCAGCTGAAAAACCATTTGCATGGAAAATTTGCGATCTACACTACTCATTAACAGCGCCATCTATTGGTTTCATAGTATTATGACAAGACTATTAGACTATGAGTCTTATGACAAGACTATTAGTCTTGTCATAAGACTATGAAACCAATAGATGCCGCTGTTCATCTTGTTGGGGCGCTAGTAAGTGGGGCACCCTGCTCAACAGAGTCTATACACCGTGTAGCACTCAGCCTTTTGCATGGAAAATTTGCAATAACTATTTGTGATTAGAATGTTTGCAATCTACACAACTCATGTACAGTGCCATCTATTGGATTCATAGTCTTGTCATAAGACTATGAAACCAATAGATGGCGCTGTTCATAAATCATTACAAGCAGGGCAATAGTCCTCATATCCACCATAGTAAGCTTATATTACCACAGATAAAGTGCAAGAAGATGTGTGAATGATAGCAGCAATCCGATATACACCTCAGTGTTAGCGCAAGCTATTATAGGCTGAGTGCTACACAGTGTTGAGCAGGGTGCCGCACTTACTAGTGCCCCAACAAGATGAACAGCTCCATCTATTGGTTTTATAGTCTTATGACAAGACTAATAATCTTGTCATAAGTCTATGAATCCAATAGATGGCGCTGTTCATGAGTACTGTAGATCACACATATTTTCATGCAAATGGTTATTCAGCTGAAAAACTAAGCAGATTCTGCTCATTTTCATGTCTTCCCCATATGCCCATGTTTATGGAAATGAGTTTTTACATGACAAAAATATATAGAAAGGTTATTGAATATTATGTTAGGACAATCAGAAAACTTTTTGTCACCCTAATGATATTGATCTAGGTGCGCAGGCCCAACTAAGCCATCCAACAGATATGAAGCAACTTTGAGGCTTACTGGCTCTCAGTCAGATGAGAGCTGATTTGAAATGTCTCATAGTGCATAAGTCTGCCATTGTAAGGTATGCTGACTGTTATCGGTCTCAAGGAAAGCTTGTTGGCTTACACATACCTGGCTTTTGGCATATAGCCTTTGCGTGGTTGTCTATTGTATCTCATAGATAATAGGAGTCCAAGACGCATCCAACCATCCTCTTAATGCTGTTTCCAAACCATTTTGATGGGGTTTCTAACCTATTTTTGTGAGCCAGACACCCTCTTTTCTTCCCAGCAGGGGGTGCCTGGGGTTCTCCTATTGACTTCCATTATGCTCGGGTGCTCGGTAGAGCACTTGAGCATACCAATGTGTTCAACCGGAGCACACAAGCACTTTGGTGCTCAAACAACACTAGTACCTGGCTGTGCCGCTCTATACTGTAGTGGTTAACATTCTTGGCTGTAATCTAGAAGATTGTGAGTTTGAATCCCACTAGAAACCTTTCAGCAATAGAGGCTAAATTTGATTTAAATACACTGGGTGTCCCCAATCACGGACTCCATATATGGACATACTGTAGCTATATATGGAGTCAGAGCAGGGACTCCTAGGCCGAACTAGAGTCCCAACACCCTCCCCTCTTCAGAGCAGGAGGTGCCTGGTTTAATACTTGGCTTCTCCCATTGTGCTCAGGTGCTCTGTAGAGCACTCGAGCATCGGGAAGTGTTCTACATGAGCACTTTGGTGCTCGGCCAACACTAATTCTAACAAACTCAAATTTTAGTGAATTGCTTCAGAATAAATTCCAAATTGATAAAATTGATTTGTTCATGTCTAATATGTATATTGATACATACCTTCTTGTGCATTATAGATCAATTTTCTTCTATTTTTTAATCCCCTTTTTTGATGGTAGCCTCAATCTTTTCTGTTAGTGCTCTTTCATAATAAAGGTTTCCCCTGGTGGTAGCCTCAAACTGTTAAATCAGTGCTTTTGATCATATTATTTTTTGTCTATTGCTGTGCTTATGTCCCCACATACCGTATTTTTTGCTTTATCAGAAAATATCTATATGTCTTATATAGCGAATACTAGTGAGCGCTTCTATTAGGTGCCAGGAGCGGGGAGTGAAGCGCTGCGAGCACTTCCGGTACTCCCCCTTCCTGGTCTTCCTTCCTGGGGCCAGCGTAGTGTGAGCACAATGACCTGACGCTGCAAGCAGTACAGCGCAGGCCAGACAAGACATGGGAGTGCGACTGCTGCCAGAGATGGACAGGAGCCATGGCGCAGGAGCTGTAAGAGGAGTTTTTTATTTTATTCTGATCTAAAGTCTGATTGTTCTGGCAAGGAACTCTGGGGGGCCTGACATTGAGGGCTGATCTGAGGTCTGATGGGGGGTCTGACAATGAGGGCTGATCCGAGGTTTGATGGCGGTCTGAAATAAACAGCTTATCTGAGGTCTGATGGGGGTCTCACTTTGGGGGCTGATCTGAGGTCTGATAGGGGTCTGAAAAAAAGGGCTGATCTGAGGTGTGAAGGGGGTCTTACATTGAGCGCTGATCTGAGGTCTAATGGAGGTCTGAGATAAAGGGCTGATATAAGGTCTGATGTGGTCTTACATTGAGGGCTGATGAGGTTCTGACATGAAGGGCTGATATGAGGTTATGATCCGATGTCCTGATATTTATGGGGGGTCTGATCTGAGGATCTAATATGAGGTCTGATGAAAAATAATTTTTCTTAATTTCCTCCTCTAAAACCTGGGGGGGGGGGTGTTATAAAGCGAAAAATATGATAATTATTTCAGGGGAAAGAGACATACAAGCTAGTCTCCTTTCCAAAAGGAAAGGAAAACAGAATGTCTGCAACCAGAAATCTAGATTTTTCTGTGTAACTAACCTTTATTAGAGCTGAGCAAAGAAAATTTGTTTGGCTGGCTGAGAGGCTTTGGTTGGGGTACTATTTCTCCTTATAGAGGGAGGGCATGAGGAGTATTGTAAGCCAGTCAACGCCTTTCTGGGTTGCTGGAAAAAATCTATGAAAATTAGCACATCTTACATTTGCCAGCATCAGATAGGCTTAGGAAAGCAAATCTGAATATCTATCCCAGAATCCCATAGGAGTTTTGCCTGTCCTATAATACTTCGCACACGTATTACACATATGAGGCACTCTACTTAATTAGTAGGAGTACCCCCTTCCCCAGATAATGCATATATATTGCCCTAAAACTCAGAGTGGCATACATGTATCTATCTTATATACCAACTTTCAGGACAAGTGGAACATATTTGATTCAGGTAGAATCTATTCGTACCCAAATCAATTCTTTTCGAAAAATTTTGCAAATAAGACCTGGAACGAATTTCAAGAAATTTTCTCATTTCTACTCCAAACCTTTTCATGAACAAAGGGGAAGGAATATTAAAATAAGAAAAAGGTACACAAGAACAGCAAAGGTAATTAATTGCTGTATTGACAATACCAATATAAATGAAATAAACAGTATCAGAAAAAATAAGAAAATTCTGCCTTCTTATTTATTCCTTTTGAGGAACATGATTCTCTCATCAGAAGGACTTTTCTCCATTCTCTCTTGAGTTTTGGTTGATATATTTTTTATGTGCTTTTCAGTTTAAATGGATCTGCTTTACCATTATGGGTAGACAGTAGGGTTGAGCTGACCCGTGGATGTTCGGGTTCGGCTGAACTTCGGGTCAAAGTTCGGGTTCGGGACCTGAACTCGAAACCGAACCCCATTGAAGTCAATGGGGACCTCAACTTTGGTGCACTAAAATGGCTGTAAAATAGTCGTAGTAAGGGCTATAGGGCTGCAAAAGGAAGCTAAATGGGAATAAGAGCAGGACAGTTGCCCTGCAAACAAATGTGGATAGGGAAATGACTTAAAATAACATATAATAGAAAAAAATAAAACATAATAATCTTGAACTAGAAGGCGGAGGTCAAAGTGGAGTAGAAGGTTGAGGAGGCGGTGGACGTGGCGGTGTATGTAAAAGCAGCAGTGGAGGAGGAGGAGGTAGCCAACACAGTTTTGTTGTTGTTTTTTTTCCCATTATCTATTATTATTATTATTATTTTTTTTATAAATTTGTATAAAGTATAACAATAGCTAGGTGCGGCCGGTATACTTGTCTACTCAGCACAAGGTATCGACAAGTCCCGTGGGATCCATGCCTGGTTTATTTGAATGAACGTGAGCTTGCCCATGTTGGCTATGGACAGGTGGCAGCGCTTGTCTCTGCCGTGCTAAGCACACGTTCAGACAATACACTGGATGCAGGGCAGGCCAGCACCTCCAAGGTGTAAAGGGCATTCTCAGGCCATGTGCCCAATTTGGAGACCCAGAAGTTGAATGGGGCAGACCTGTCATTGAGTACGTGTAGGCGTGTGCACACATACTGCTCCACCATGTTGCTGAAATGCTGCCTCCTGCTAAGACGTTCCATATCAGCTGGTGGTGCTGGTTGTTGTGGCGTGCTGACAAAGCTTTTCCATATTTCGGCCATGCTAACCCTGCCTTCTGAGGTGCTGGTGGTGCCCCAGCTGCGTTGGCGACCTCTTCCTCCTCCTCTGCCTTCTCCTTGTGCTTCCACTATTTCCCCCGCTGTCAGGTGGGAATGCCACCAGCAGCGCATCTACCAGCGTGCGCTTGTACTTGTGCATCTTACGATCACGCTCCAGTGACGGAATTAAGAATGGTTTGTTGTCCTTGTAATGGGGATCCAGCAGTATGGCCACCCAGTAATGAGCACAAGTTAGAATGTGGGCAACTCGGCGGTCGTTGCGGAGACACTGCAGCATGTAATCGCTCATGTGTGCCAGGCTGCCCAGAGGCAATGATAAGCTGTCCTCTGTGTCCTATGTTTACACAATGGTTCCTCCTCATCATCATCCTCCTACTCCTCATTCTGCAGGACTGTGCCCTGGCTGGACAGTTGTGTACCTGGTCTCTGTTGGTGCAGGAACCCACCCTCTGAGCCACTTGTGAATGACTGGCCTGATAACCATGGAAATGATACTTCTTCCTCCAGTGGGATAGTAACTCTGAGAACTGCATCATCGGCACTGGCCATGTTTGTAGAGTACTCGAAACAGCACAACATGGCACACACGTCCTGCATGGAGGCCCACTCGTTGGTGGTGAGGTGGTGCTGCTCACCTGTGCGTGCTGCAGCTGAAATTCCACTATCGCCTGCTGCTGCTTGCACAGTGTCTCCAGCATGTGCAAGATGGAGTTCCACCTTGTGGGTACGTTGCATATAAGGTGGTGAGCGGAAGGCCGAAGTTATGCTACAGTGCAGACAGGCAAGTAGCAGGGTGAGAACGGCGAAAGCACGCAAAGGCAAATGATGTGCGTCAAACCGGCTAGACCCAGAGCTGCTACGAGATTTAGCTCATTATTGCACACCACCAGGCCAGGCTTGAGGCTCAGCGGCACCAACCACTCATTTGTCTGTTGTTCCATGCCCGTCCACAGCTCCTGCGCGGTGTGGGATTTTCCCCCAAAATAGATGAGCTTCAAAACAACCTTCTGTCATTTCCCCCTGGCTGTGCGGAAGTTGGTGGTGAAGGTGTTACGCTGACCGGATGAGGAGGCAGTAGAGGAGAAAGCGGAGTAGGAGGAGGAAGCAACAGAAGGCAACGAGAAATGTCCTACAATCCTCAGTGGTGGTAGGACATGCGCCAAACTATTATTCGCCTCAGTCCAGCCGCCACTGCATTTACCCAGTGTGCAGTTAGGGAGATATAACGTCCCTGCCCGTGTTTACTGGTTCATGTATTGGTAGTTATGTGGACCTTGCCACAGATGGTGTTGCGCAGTGCACACCTGATTTTTTCCGACACTTGGTTGTGCAAGGAAGGGATGGCTCGCCTGGAAGAGTAGTGGCAGCTGGGAACCACATACTGTGGTACAGCCACCACAATAAGGTTTTTAAAAGTCTCTGTCTCCACCAGACAGAATTACAGCATTTCAAAGGCCAGGAATTTTGAAATGCTGGCATTCAGGGCCAGGGATCGTCGGGGGGTAGCGGGGTACTTTCTCTTTCTCTCCAGTGTTTGGGGAATGAACAGCTGAATGCTTCCATGGGACCGTGTGGACATGCTGGGTGACGGTGGTGGAGGTGGTGGTGTTGCTGCCATATTCTCTGTTTGCGGGGTGGCAGGTGCCACTGCCACTCCAGAGGGGGAGGAAGAGGCCGAGACTGCAGCAGAAGAGAGAGCAAGAGGAGCCTGAGATCTATTGTGGTTTTGCAGGTGTGTACTCCACTGCAGCTCATGCTTTGCATTTAGATGCCTGGTCATGCAGGTGGTGGTCAGGTTTAGAACATTTATGCCTTGCTTTAGGCTCTGATTGCACAGCGTGCAAACCACTCATGTCATGTCGTCAGCACATTGTCTGAAGAACTGCCACGCCAGGGAACACTTTGGAGCTGGCTTTGGTGTGATCAGTCCCTGGGTGCGTTGGGCAGTAGCAGGCATACTGGCTAGGGGACGGCCACTCTGCTTTTGCAACCCGCTCCCTCTTTTGCTGTGTTGCTGGTGCTGTGTGACCACTACCTTTTCCTCCGAATTGCACACGTCACTTGCATGACCTTGATTCCATGTGGGGTCTAGGACCTCATCATCCTCCACCTCATCTTCCACCCACTCTTCACCCCTGTCCTCATTGCCTGTCAGCAGCAGTTGGCACCTGTGTTTCGTCATCATCATCAGAGACGTGCTGCGGTGGTCCTCCCATGTCCACATCCTGAAACATAAGTGGTTGGGCATCAGTGCACTCAATCTATTCCACTTCTGGGGCAGGCCTAGGTAAATGGCCCACGGAAACCCTGCCATCAAAAAGCATAAGAGACTGCTGCATGACTTGGGGCTCAGACTGCTTGGCTAATTTGCAAGGTGGTGAGGTGAAAGACAGATGCCCATGGGCTGCAGGTGCAAACTCTGCGATTTCAGCAGGGGACCGGGTGGGAGACAATGTGAAGGAACTGGAGGCACTGTCACCTATCCAATCTACTACCTCCTCTACTTGTTCTGGCCTCACCATTCGTACACCGGTATTTGGGACTACAAAATGACGCTGAACGTCCGGTCGCCTACGTGCACCTGAGGAAGGTGTTTCATTTGGGCATGTAGCTGGCACAGATTGACCATGTCCTCTCCCTGCAACAGGAGCTCCACCAGCACCAGCAGCACCACGACCAGGGCCACGACCCTTTTTTGATGCTCTCCTCATTCTTCACCCACCGAACTAACAGACAGATTAACTATATTAATTTCCCTGCCACGTATGCAGTGCAGGTGTACCTCACACCAAAAATGGTAATATGTCACCCACCGAACTAACAGACGCATTAACTATATTAATTTCCCTGTCACATATGCAGTGCATGTGTATCTCACACTATAAATGGGTATATGTCACTGGCCAAACTAACAGTCAGATTAGCTATATTAATTTCCCTGTCACGTATAAAGTGCACGTGTATCTCACACCAAAAATGGGTATATGTCACCCATTGAACTAACAGACGGATTAACTATTATATTTTTGTGTCAGGGGTACAAAAATGGTGCATTGCACCCACAAAAAATCACTATACATCACCCACAAAATTACCAGCCAGATTTATTATTATATTTCGGTGTCAGGGGTGCAAAGCTGGTGTATTGCATCCTCAGAAAATCATTATAGGTCACCCACGAAAAAAATTGCCAGATTCCTAACACTCTCCCTCGTTTCAGCTGCATGCTTTCTGTCCGTGCACTACTCAGAGCTGATGGGCGGTGCTACATGTGATCCAGCTTGTATAGAGGCTGGGTCACATGATGCATCGGCCAATCACAGCTATGCCATTACTAAGCATGGCTGTGATGGCTTCTAAGTGCCCACAACTTAAAATATTGTTAATTGGCTGCCCAGCCTTTCAAAAGCTTTATTAAATGCCCAAACACCAAACTCGAACCCAAACTTTTCTAGGAAAGTTCGGGTTCGGGTCCGGGTACCAGAACTCACAAAGTTCGGTACAGATCTGAACTTTACAGTTTGGGTTCGCTCAATACTAGTAGACAGGCCTTCCCACCTTCATTTGTTTATAAACATTTTGTTCACATACTCAAAACTCTTGAGCGTTATAGCTTAAGATGTAAGTTGCATCTCATATATAAAAAAGATTGGATTGTAACTGTGGTGCTGGGCTTTGCTGCAATCAATTAATCAAGCTTCTGGGGACAGCATTGATAATCATGCACCAAGCCACAAGCTATTTTGAATTGGCAGGTGAGATGATGGTCTCTTTCTTCTATTGTATGTGATAACAAACAAACTGAAGATATAGGGCACAGGTATCAAAAATTATAATGTGCTAAAAGCAATAGCCAAAGCATGTCATGTATATTATGGGAACGCGCTGTGACATCATAACATTCAGTGCAGGTTCTTTGGCAGGTCTTTTCCACTCAAGAGAGGAACAGACTGCCTCTTTGCGAACAAGTGGATAAGGTAAGTGATTTTGTTTTTTAACCCAAAGGGCCATATTGCACTAGCGTATTACCATTTTTAACGGCCGTTAGACGGGTGCCCTTGTGTCTAATACATAGTAACATAGTAAATAAGGCCGAAAAAATATATTTGTCCATCCAGTTTGGCCTGTTATCCTGCAAGTTGATCCAGAGGAAGGCAAAAAAAAAAACTGTGATGTAGAAGCCAATTTTCCCCACTTAAGGGGGGGAGAAAAATTCCTTCCCAACTCCATTCAGGCAATCAGATAACTCCCTGGATCAATGACCCCTGTCTACTAGCTATAGCCTGTAATATGATTACACTCCAGAAATACATCCAGGCCCCGCTTGAACTCTTTTAGTGAACTTACAATCACCACCTCCTCAGGCAGAGAGTTCCATAGTCTCACTGCTCTTACCGTAAAGCAGGGGTCTCCAAACCCTGGCCCGCGGGCCAGAACCGGCCCGCTTGTGCGTTCGATCCGGCCCGCCCGCAGCTGGCAGGTTGCAGGAACCAAATCCGCACAACCGCCCATGCTGTCACGCTTGTGTTGTGTGTTCGATTCCGCGCCCGCCCGCAGCTGACAGGTTGCAGGAACGAAAGCCGCACAACCGCCCATGCTGTCACGCTGTGCTTTTTGATTGGCTGCTGGGACCGCCGATGTCCCGGCAACCAGTGACGTCACAGGTGCGGCACCTCCCCTCTTCCCGCCCGCTGTTTGAAATAACAAATCCACGTGTGTAGCAGCGGGCGGGAGTCGGGACTCAGGAGTCCAAGAAGAAAAAAAAAAGAAGAGGAGCAGAAGCCGGCTACAGCGGAGGCAAGTGTTGCACAACGCTGATGGGGACACAATGGGGAACGCTGACATTGCTGTGCTGCGCTGATGGGGACACAAGCTGCTGAGGACACATACTGATGGGGATATTGCTGTGCTGCTGGGGACACTGCTGATGGGGACTTTGCTGTGCTGATGGGGACATTGCTGTTCTGATGGGGACACCGTTGATGAGGACACGGGTGTCCCCATCAATGGTGTCCCCATCAGCACAGCAATGTCCCCATCAGAGGTGTCCCCATCAGCGAAGATGGGCACACTGCTGATGGGGACAATTCTGTTCTGATGGGGACATTGCTGGGGACACCGCTGTTTGGCACACTGCTGATGGGGACATGGGTGTCCACATCAATGGTGTCCCCATCAGGATAGCAATGTCCCCATCAGCGGTAACCCCATAATCGATGTCCCCATCAGCACAGCAATGTCCCCATCAGAGGTGTCCCCATCAGCGTTGATGGGGACACATGCTGCTGGGGACACCGCTGACAGGGACATTGCTGTGCTGATGGGGATGTTGCGGTGGACACTGCTGATGGGGACATTGCTGTTCTGATGGGACATTGCTGGGGACACCGCTGATGGGGACATGGGTATCCCCATCAGCGGTGACCCATCATCGGTTTCCACATCAGCACAGCGGCGTCCCCATCAGCAATGATGGGGACGCTGCTAATGTGGAAACTGCTGATGTGAACATTGCTGTGCTGATGGGGACATTGCTGAGGACACCGCTGATTGGCACACTGCTGATGGGGACAAAGGTGTCCCCATCAATGGTGTCCCCATCAGTACAGCAATGTCCCCATCAGCGTCCCCATTCTGATAGGGACATTGCTGTTCTGATGGGGACACCACTGATAGGGACACGGGTGTCCCCATCAACCGCGTCCCCAAAGGCAGTGTCCCCATCAGTGGTGTCCCCATCAGCTGCTAATGGGGACTCCGCTGATGGGGACATTGCTGTTCTGATGGGGACATCATTAATGGGGACATTGCTGTGCTGATGCTGACATTGCTGTTCTGATGGGGACATTGCTGTGCTGATGGGGACACCGCTGATGGGGACATTGCTGTGCTGATGGGGACACCGCTGATGGGGACATTGCTGTGCTGATGGGGACAACGCTGATAGGGACACGGGTGTCCCCATCAATGGTGTCCCCATCAGTGGTGTCCCCATCAGCACAGCAATGTCCCCAACAGCAGCGTCCCCATCAGTGGTGTCCCCATCAGCACAGCAATGTCCCCAACAGCAGCGTCCCCATCAGTGGGTGTCCCCATGATGGGAATATTGTTTTTCTGATGGGAATATTGTTTTTTTGATGGGAATATTTTTTTTTTTATGGGAATATTGCTTTTCTGATGGGGACATTGCTGTTCTGATTTGGCCATTGCTGTTCTGATGGGGACACCGCTGATAGGGACACGGGTGTCCCCATCAATGGTGTCCCCATCATCCGCGTCCCCAACAGCAGTGTCCCCATCAGTGGTGGCCCCTATCAGCTGCTAATGGGGACTCCGCTGATGGGGACATTGCTGTTCTGATGGGGACATCGTTGATGGGGACATTGCTGTGCTTAAGGGTGACACGGCTGATGGGGACATTGCTGTGCTGATGCTGACATTGCTGTGCTGATGCTGACATTGCTGTGCTGATGGGGACATTGCTGTGCTGATGGGGACATTGTTGTGCTGATGCTGACATTGCTGTGCTGATGCTGACATTGCTGTGCTGATGCTGACATTGCTGTGCTGATGGGGACATTGCTGTGCTGATGGGGACATTGCTGTGCTGATGGGGACATTGCTGTGCTGATGGGGACATTGTTGTGCTGATGCTGACATTGCTGTGCTGATGCTGACATTGCTGTGCTGATGGGGACATTGCTGTGCTGATGGGGACATTGCTGTGCTGATGGGGACATTGTTGTGCTGATGCTGACATTGCTGTGCTGATGGGGACATTGCTGTGCTGATGGGGACATTGCTGTGCTGATGGGGACATTGCTGTGCTGATGGGGACATTGCTGTGCTGATGGGGACATTGCTGTGCTGATGGGGACATTGCTGTGCTGATGCTGACATTGCTGTGCTGATGCTGACATTGCTGTGCTGATGCTGACATTGCTGTGCTGATGGGGACATTGCTGTGCTGATGGGGACATTGCTGTGCTGATGGGGACATTGCTGTGCTGATGGGGACATTGCTGTGCTGATGGGGACATTTTTGTGCTGATGGGGACACCGCTGATAGGGACACGGGTGTCTTTGCGTTGTTTTGCTAAAGTTTTTTCTCTTTTGTTCTCAGTCATATCATGCTGATTACAAAAACGATCCATGTAAAATATATACATTTAATTTAATACATAACTGATTTTTTTTTCCGGCCCCCGAATACTTGTAAAATCTTCAATGTGGCCCTCCTGTTGAAAAGTTTGGAGACCCCTGCCGTAAAGAATCCTCTTCTAGGTTTGTGTACAAACCTTCTTTCCTTCAGATGTAGAGGATGTCCCCTTGTCCAGCCACAGTCTTGGGGATAAATAGATGATGGGAGAGATCTCTGTACTGACCCCTGATATATTTAGTCGTCTTTTTTCTAAAGGGAATAACCCTAATGTTGATAATCTTTCAGGGTACTGTAATTCCCTCATTCCCGTAATTACTTTAGTTGCCCTCCTTTAAACCCTCTCCAGCTCTGCTATGTCTGCCTTATTCAAAGGAGCCCAGAACTGTACACAGTACTACATGTGTGGTCTGACCAGTGATTTGTAAAGTGGTAGGACTATGTTCTCATCAAAGGCATCTATGCCCCTTTTGATGCAACCCATTATCTTATTGGCCTTGGCAGCAGCTGCCTGACACTGGTTTTTACTGCTTAGTTTGCTGCTCACTAAAATTCCTAGGTCCTTTTCCATTTAAGTGTTACCCAGTGTTTTACCATTTAGTATGTACGGGTGATTTGCATTATTCCTTCCCATGTGCATAACCTTACATTTGTCAGTGTTAAACCTCATCTGCCACTTCTCTGCCCAAGCCTCTAATCTATCCAGATCCCTCTGTAGTAGTATACCATCCTCTTCCGTGTTAAAGGGAACCTGTCACCTGGATTTAGTGCACAGAGCTGGGGACATGGGCTGCTAGATAGCCACTAGCTCATCTGCAATACCCGGTCCCCACAGCTCTCTGCGCTTTTATTGCGTTAAAAAACAGTTTTGATCCATATGCAAATTACCTGATATGAGTCCTGTATCCGGAGATGAGTCCAGCGGAAAGGAGCCCAGCACCGCCCCGTGTCCCCCGAATCTCCTCCTTGCTGGCTGACGTCACAGAGCTGGAGCGCCGAGATCTCGCGATGCGCGAGCTAGCGCATGCGCAGTGTCGGCATCATATTCATTCCCTGTACTGGCATCAGCACAGGGAACGAATTACGCATGCACTAGCTCTCGATGCGCGAGATTTCGGCGCTCCAGCTCTGTGACGTCAGCCAGCAAGGAGGAGATTCGGAGGACGCGGGGCGGTGCTGGGCTCCTTTCCGCTTGACTCATCTCCGGATACAGGACTCATATCAGGTAATTTGCATATGGATCAAAACAGTTTTTTAACGCAATAAAAGCGCAGAGAGCTGTGGGGACCGGGTATTGCAGATGAGCTAGTGGCCATCTAGCAGCCCATGTCCCCAGCTCTGTGCACTAAATCCAGGTGACAGGTTCCCTTTAATTACTTTACACAGTTTAGTGACATCTGCAAAAAAAAATCTTTTACTGTGCAAGCCATCTACAAGATCATTAATAAATATATTGAAGAGAGTAGGCCCCAATACTGACCCCTGAGGTACTCCACTAGTAACAGTGACCCAATCTGAGTGTGTACCATTAATAACCACCCTCTGTTTTCTATCCCTCAGCCAGTTACTTACCCTCATATAGACATTTTCTCCCAGTCCAAGCATTCTCATTTTATATACTAACCTTTTTTGTGGTACAGTGTCAAATGCTTTGGAGAAGTCCAGATATACGACATCCATTGATTCGATGATGTCAAGTCTAGAACTTACCTCCTCAGAGATTCTGATTAAATTAGTTTGGCATGACCGATCCCTCATGAAGCCATTCTTATATGGCGTTATTTGCTTATTTTCATTGAGGTACTCCAAGATAGCATCTCTTAGAAAACCTTCAAACAGTTTACCCACTACAGATGTTAAACTTACCGGCCTATAGTTTCTGGGCTCTGTTTTTGGACCCTTTTTGAATATTGGCACCACATTTGCTATGCGCCAATCCTGTGGGACACTCCTTGTCAGTATAGAGTCCTTAAATATCAGAAATAAGGGTCTGGCTATGACATTACTTAATTCTCTTAGGATGGGGGTGTGCCATCCGGTCCTGGTGATTTGTCTATTTTAATCTTACGTTTTTATACATTTACATTCCTGCTCATTCTGGGATTTGAAGCCAAGGAGATGGTACTATCAGTGATAGACAGCCTACCCTATATGAATGTGTATACAGAGATAGCTGTCAATCACTCATAGGACCGCCTCCTGGATATCAAAGCCCAGAATGAGCAGGAATTAAGGAATGTAAATTAATGAAATACAAGTTATATTGAATCTTTTCGAATACAACTATATGTCACTCTGCTCAGCTCCTCCTGTTCTATAACATGATGCCATTAGCTCAGACACCATGTTCAATGTGACAGGTTCCCTTTAACCTAGAAGACCCTCTGAATACAATGGGGGAATTAGTGAAGACTGGTGTTTTGTGTACCAGTTTTAATTTCAAAAATTGTGTTGAAGTAAGATGTGGCAATTTTTTTTTTACGTGGCACAGGCCTGTTAATAAATTTCAAGCATCTTTGTGTCATTCATGTGCACCAGAAGATGACATAGATTTCAGCTTTAATTTACACCAGTTTTAAGGCATAAATTATCATAATCCTGTTATCATGAATCATTGGTAGTACTGCCTCTTTTGCCAAGCCCTACCCCCATTAAGGCTTGGAAGGACAAATTGTGCATTATATCATATGGGTTTGTCAATGAAGTTGACAAAATGGTAAAAATTGTGTGTATTACATTATAAAAAGCATCATGGTGGATGTGTTGTATATAGCGGGAGCCTTATAGACACTAGTTAGGGTCCATTCACACATCCGCAAAATGGATCCAGATCCGTTCTGCAATGTTGCAGAACGGATCCGGAGCCATTTATTTTCAATGGGGCCGGAAAAGGTGCGGACAGCACACTTTGTGCTGTCCGCATGCGCACTTCTGTTCCGTAAAAAATAGAACATGTCCTATTCTTGTCCGCAGACACGGACAAAAAAAGGCATTTCTATTAAACTGCCGGCCATGTGCGGTCCGCAAAATGCGGAACGCACATGGCCGGTGTCCGTGTTTTGCGGATCCGCAATTGCGGACCGCAAAACACTTGCAGACATGTGAATAGACCCTTAGAGAGAAATTACAGCACCACACTTATGTAGATAACGTAGTTCTAAACATGCATGTACAGTACAAGTTTCTGACACATCTTTAGTACTTTCTGCTATTAACCCCTTAGTGACTAATGACGTGTTAGGTATGGTGTTAGTTTCCCATAAGAGGTGCCCCCTACTGCGAAAAAAAGCAGGGCCCAAAACAGATATAGAGTTGTTTACAAGAATGGGATACAGCAGGATACCATATATCAATGTGACACATTACCAGATAAGCCTGGACTTTGCATTAAACAGTGTTTCTGCTTTTACTAGCTAACTCTTTCTCTGACTAATATATATGTCCCAGACTATACCAGCACAACATCAGGTTACTCTTTCTATGTCAGTTTCTCCAGGTTCTACAGCACCTCTATGCTCAACAGTATTTTAATCTGAGCATTCATTCAATGATTGTGCTAGTACTAATTTACTGCATTCCTTTAATGATATCAATTGCATGTGCTATGTTTCTTTATTCATTCCTATTAAGGTGATATATGTCTATATTTCTTTACACAGACTATTCTCTCCCATGAACATTATTGTCTTTCCCTGTCTGCGCCCTCCCCATATATTTTGTACTTTTTGTTTCTGTTGTATTATATATATATTAAAATTTCTACTATATGTATTTTATAGGCCGTGATCAAGGTCCTGGACGGACCGAAACGTTGGCCTTATTCGTTGTAAATTATACATGGATGGAATAAATATTCTATATTAAGTTGCATTATATTTCCGAGTGCCGTGAATTTCTTCTCTCTCTTTCCACTCTTTCCTAGATTATTAATTTAATCAATTTACATTTTGTTTACTCCTTTTATGCAATTTTGGCCATTTTTAATTTATTATGCAATCCACTGTTTTTTAACACCCAATATTTAATTATATTATTAACCAATTATAATTTGGAAAATTAGACAAACTCCAAAATGTAAAAATAAATTCTCATTACACCCCTAGATGAATACCGTAAAATAATAAAATTCTCACTACACCTCTAGATGAATACTTTAAGGGGTGTAGTTTCCAAAATGGGGTCCCATTTTGAGGTACCTCAGGGTAACTTCAAATGCGACACAGCACCTGAAAATTATTCCAGTGAAATCTGCCCTCCCATATTGTGCTCCATGTGTTCTAAGCTCTGTCGTACGTCCATATAGCAGTCGACAACCACATATGGTGTGTTACCGTATTCAGGAGACAATGGGTAACAGATTTTGGGGTGACTTCCTCCTGTTACCCCTTGTGACAATGAAAAACCTGGGCCTAAAGTGACATTTTCCAGTAAAATATATAATTTTTCTTTTTCACAGCCAATGATTTATAAATTCTATGAAAAACATGTTTGGGCCAAAGTGCTCACTACACCCCTTGAAAAATTCTTTGGAGGGTGCAGTTTCCAAAATGGGGTACCTCATGGTACCTTCAAATGCGACACAGCACCTGAAAGTTATTCCAGTGAAATCTGCCCTCCAAAAGTCATATTGTGCTCCATCGGTTCTAAGCTCTGCTTTACGTCCATGCAGCATTCAACAACCACATATGGGGTGTTTATATAAACTGCAGAATCACGGTAATATATATTGAGTTTAGTTTGGCTGTTAACTCCTGCTGTGTTATAGGAAAAAATTGACTAAAATAGAAATTCTGCCAAAAAAGTAAAATATTAAAATTTCCTCTCCATTTTCCTTTAATTCTTACACAGCACCTAAAGGGTTAACAAAGTTTGTAAAATCAGTTTTGAATAAATTCAGGGGTGTAGTTTTTAAAACGGAGTCATTTTTGAGTGGTTTCTACAGCGTATGGCCCACAAAGTGACTTCATAATTTAACTGGTCCTTAAAAAAATGGGTTCTGGAAATTTTCTTAAAAAATTTAAGAATTACTTCAAATTTTCTAAGCCTTCTAATATCCAAAAAAAATGATGGGAATGGAGATATGGGAAATGTAAAGTAATAACTATTTTGTGAGGTATCATTATCTACCTTAAAAGCAGAGAAATAAAAATTTAGAAAATTACACACTTTTCAAAATTTTCTGTAAATTTATGATTTTTTTTATAAATAAAGGTGAAACATATTGACTCAAATTAACCACTAACATGAAGTACAAAGCATAACAAGAAAACAATCTCAAAATTGCTTGGATAAGTAAAAGCATTCCAAAGTTATTACCGCATTGTTCTGCCCAGCAGGGTTAGGGAAAATTATCCTATTTCACGTCTGCAAGAGTTTTGCTATTTATGTAGTGATTAATGTGGTAATGATTAGGGATGAGCGAACCCGAACTGTATAGTTCGGGTTCGTACCGAATTTTGGGGTGTCCGTGACACGGACCCGAACCCGAACATTTTCGTAAAAGTCCGGGTTCGGGTTCGGTGTTCGGCGCTTTCTTGGCGCTTTTTGAAAGGCTGCAAAGCAGCCAATCAACAAGCGTCATACTACTTGCCCCAAGAGGCCATCACAGCCTTGCCTACTATTGGCATGGCTGTGATTGGCCAGTGCACCATGTGACCCAGCCTCTATTTAAGCTGGAGTCACGTAGCGCCGCACGTCACTCTGCTATGATCAGTATAGGGAGAGGTTGCAGCTGCGAGATTAGGCAGATTAACTCCTCCAAAAGACTTCATTCTGTGATCGATCTGCAGCTGTGGATAATTGAAGTGCTATTATTGACTTGCTCACTTTTTTGAGGCTGCCCAGAGCGTTTTTAGATCACTTTTTTTCTGGGGTGATCGGCGGCCACTTTGTGACTTGTGGTGCGCCAGCACGAGCTATCACCAAGTGTATTTAACCATCGATAGTGTGGTTATTTTGTGCTATATCCTACATCAGCTGCAGGCTGAGCCTGTGTCACCGAAGTGCATTTAACCATCAACAGTCTGGTTATTTTTTGGCCATATACTACATCAGCTGCAGGCTGAGCCTGTTTCACCCAAGTGCATTTAACCATCAACAGTCTGATTATTTTTTGGGCATATACTACATCAGCTGCAGGCTGAGCCTGTGTCACCGAAGTGCATTTAACCATCAACAGTCTGGTTATTTTTTGGCCATATATTACATCAGGGGCAAGTTGAGCCTGTCACCCAGCGCCTAAAAAATAGACCTGACATTTCTATTCAACCAAATCTGCACAGTTTTAGCTGGTCAAGTTATTTGTAGTGACCGTCAAAGCAGACTTTTTGTTCTGGGTTGAAAAAGCATTCCCAAATTTGCCATTCTTAAAATAACTAGTTTGTGGTATTTCAGGCCTACTTGAAATCTATCCTAAAAAGAAAATCTTACATTGAAGTTATTGATAGTATCATTCAGAAAAACCTAAGACACACGCTAGCGTGCCGATAGAAGTGTCATTCTGTGATTAAACCTATAACTGTCACACAGCGCAAAAAAAAAACAGGTCTCACATCTCTATTCAACCAAATCTGCACAGTTTTAGCTGGTCAAGTTATTTGTAGTGACCGTCAAAGCAGACTTTTTGTTCTGGGTTGAAAAAGCATTCCCAAATTTGCCATTCTGAAAATAACTCGTTTGTGGTATTTCAGGCCTACTTAAAATCTATCCCAAAAAGAAAATCTTACATTGAAGTTATTGATAGTATCATTCAGAAAAACCTAAGACACACGCTAGCGTGCTGATAGAAGTGTCATTCTGTGATTAAACCTAAACTGTCACACAGCGCAAAAAAAAAACAGGTATCACATCTCTATTCAACCAAATCTGCACAGTTTTAGCTGGTCAAGTTATTTGTAGTGACCGTCAAAGCAGACTTTTTGTTCTGGGTTGAAAAAGCATTCCCAAATTTGCCATTCTGAAAATAACTAGTTTGTGGTATTTCAGGCCTACTTAAAATCTATCCCAAAAAGAAAATCTTACATTGAAGTTATTGATAGTATCATTCAGAAAAACCTAAGACACACGCTAGTTTGCTTATAGAAGTGTCATTCTGTGATTAAACCTATAACTGTCACACAGCGCAAAAAAAAACAGGTCTCACATCTCTATTCAACCAAATCTGCACAGTTTTAGCTGGTCAAGTTATTTGTAGTGACCGTCAAAGCAGACTTTTTGTTCTGGGTTGAAAAAGCATTCCCAAATTTGCCATTCTGAAAATAACTCGTTTGTGGTATTTCAGGCCTACTTAAAATCTATCCCAAAAAGAAAATCTTACATTGAAGTTATTGATAGTATCATTCAGAAAAACCTAAGACACACGCTAGCGTGCTGATAGAAGTGTCATTCTGTGATTAAACCTATAACTGTCACACAGCGCAAAAAAAAACAGGTCTCACATCTCTATTCAACCAAATCTGCACAGTTTTAGCTGGTCAAGTTATTTGTAGTGACCGTCAAAGCAGACTTTTTGTTCTGGGTTGAAAAAGCATTCCCAAATTTGCCTTTCTTAAAATAACTAGTTTGTAGTATTTCAGGCCTACTTGAAATCTATCCCAAAAAGAAAATCTTACATTGAAGTTATTGATAGTATCATTCAGAGAAACCTAAGACACACGCTAGCGTGCTGATAGAAGTGTCATTCTGTGATTAAACCTATAACTGTCACACAGCGCAAAAAAAAAACAGGTCTCACATCTCTATTCAACCAAATCTGCACAGTTTTAGCTGGTCAAGTTATTTGTAGTGACCGTCAAAGCAGACTTTTTGTTCTGGGTTGAAAAAGCATTCCCAAATTTGCCATTCTGAAAATAACTAGTTTGTGGTATTTCAGGCCTACTTAAAATCTATCCCAAAAAGAAAATCTTACATTGAAGTTATTGATAGTATCATTCAGAAAAACCTAAGACACACGCTAGCGTGCTGATAGAAGTGTCATTCTGTGATTAAACCTATAACTGTCACACAGCGCAAAAAAAAACAGGTCTCACATCTCTATTCAACCAAATCTGCACAGTTTTAGCTGGTCAAGTTATTTGTAGTGACCGTCAAAGCAGACTTTTTGTTCTGGGTTGAAAAAGCATTCCCAAATTTGCCATTCTTAAAATAACTAGTTTGTGGTATTTCAGGCCTACTTGAAATCTATCCCAAAAAGAAAATCTTACATTGAAGTTATTGATAGTATCATTCAGAAAAACCTAAGACACACGCTAGCGTGCTGATAGAAGTGTCATTCTGTGATTAAACCTATAACTGTCACACAGCGCAAAAAAAAAACAGGTCTCACATCTCTATTCAACCAAATCTGCACAGTTTTAGCTGGTCAAGTTATTTGTATTGACCGTCAAAGCAGACTTTTTGTTCTGGGTTGAAAAAGCATTCCCAAATTTGCCATTCTTAAAATAACTAGTTTGTAGTATTTCAGGCCTACTTGAAATCTATCCCAAAAAGAAAATCTTACATTGAAGTTATTGATAGTATCATTCAGAAAAACCTAAGACACACGCTAGCGTGCTGATAGAAGTGTCATTCTGTGATTAAACCTATAACTGTCACACAGCGCAAAAAAAAACAGGTCTCACATCTCTATTCAACCAAATCTGCACAGTTTTAGCTGGTCAAGTTATTTGTAGTGACCGTCAAAGCAGACTTTTTGTTCTGGGTTGAAAAAGCATTCCCAAATTTGCCATTCTAAAAAATAACTAGTTTGTGGTATTTCAGGCCTACTTGAAATCTATCCCAAAAAGAAAATCTTACATTGAAGTTATTGATAGTATCATTCAGAAAAACCTAAGACACACGCTAGCGTGCTGATAGAAGTGTCATTCTGTGATTAAACCTATAACTGTCACACAGCGCAAAAAAAAACAGGTCTCACATCTCTATTCAACCAAATCTGCACAGTTTTAGCTGGTCAAGTTATTTGTAGTGACCGTCAAAGCAGACTTTTTGTTCTGGGTTGAAAAAGCATTCCCAAATTTGCCATTTTTTTTTTTTTTGTATCAACAATTTTTATTGTTCTTTAAATATTAATACATAGCTTAAAATGGCAATTGAGAAATAGTACAGGTGTACATGGTACAAGATGAGAAAGTGTGTTATTACATCATAACGTTGTAACATGACTGTACAGGTCAAGAAGTGAAGGAACATAAATTAACATAAAAGAAACGATAACTTGATGAAAGAACCAAACGTATGGTATAAATCTGGTTAGGTTCATGTTATAGCTCCATTATGCCTCAACAGGATATGTTAGTAAGCCAAGAGTATAACCTTATTTGGAAATTTAAAAGAAAGGGTTTAAGGAGGGTTGTAGAAAAGAAAGTGTGAAAAATGTAACTCAAGGGAAAGCTCTATAAGCTTTCCATGGAGCCCATATGTCAAGAAAAGCTGCACGAGTGCGGGTTTCCCAGTGGGAAAGTTCCTCCAATCTGAATATTTGATCGACCTTTTGAATCCACCTAGCTTCATCTGGGGGGTCTGTGGATAACCATGCGCTAGCTACTAGAATTCTAGCTGCAGCTAAAAGAATAAGTAGTAAGGACCTAACTTTCCTGCTAATCTTATCCAGTCCTAAACTAAGGAGGATCATTTCTGGGGAGCATATAAGAGAGGAACCACAGACTTTATTACATATGTTTACTATGGAATACCACCATTTCTGAATAATTGAGCATTCCCACCATATATGATAAAAAGTGCCTTTAGAGGTATTGCACCTCCAGCAAATATTAGAAACGTTAGGAAAGTATTGTGCAATATTGTCTGGCGTTTTATACCACCGCATCATAATTTTATACCCATTTTCTTGGATTCGGATACATCTTGAAATTTTATGCGTAATAGTGAACATCACTTTAATCTCAGTGGGAGTCAATGAGCGACCTAGATCTTTCTCCCAGACACCTACTATTGCTGGTTTGATAACAGTTACTGGGGACTTTAACTTTTTATATATGGATGAGATTAATTTCTGAGGCGCTTGTTTAGACCCAATTAAATCGTCGAACCAAGGGGTTGTAGGTGGCATCTGAGGAAGATTCTTAATAGAAGACATTACAGACTCAATACCTTTATATACAATATCGAGCGACAAAGACTCTTTTAGACTGTTAAACAGAGAGGGAAGAGGAGGAATATTACCATATTCCTTAATAATTTCAGAAATGAGTAGGTTAGAGTGCCTGATCATAGGGCTACATGACTCTTTAAGATCTAAAGGCGCTAAATCAGTAACATCTTTTAAAGTCAGGAGTGGTGAAGGGGTAGTAAGAACTTTGTTATAAGAGGAAAGCCAATCCCATATTGCAAAAGAGCATCTTATCATAGGATTTTGAATTTGATGAGATGGCGGGAAAGGTTTTCCAGCAAGCAAAATAGCCCTGGGAGAGGAGGGAAGAAAGTTGCTTTCCATATTAATCCAAAATTTATGGGGGGGAGCTCGAATCCAATCAACTACTCTGGCTAGATGTATGGCCCTCATATACATTTCAGGATCTGGGAGATTAATACCTCCTAGATGCTTAGGTTTGGTAAGAGTGTCAAATGAAATTCTTGGCCTACGACCCTTCCATATAAATTTACGGACCGCTTTGTTGAACCCATTAACCACCTCAGCCCCCAGTGCTTAAACACCCTGAAAGACCAGGCCACTTTTTACACTTCTGACCTACACTACTTTCACCGTTTATTGCTCGGTCATGCAACTTACCACCCAAATGAATTTTACCTCCTTTTCTTCTCATTAATAGAGCTTTAATTTGGTGGTATTTCATTGCTGCTGACATTTTTACTTTTTTTGTTATTAATCGAAATTTAACGATTTTTTTGCAAAAAAATGACATTTTTCACTTTCAGTTGTCAAATTTTGCAAAAAAAAACGAGATCCATATAGAAATTTTGCTCTAAATTTATAGTTCTACATGTCTTTGATAAAAAAAAAAATGTTTGGGTAAAAAAAAAAATGGTTTGGGTAAAAGTTATAGCGTTTACAAACTATGGTACAAAAATGTGAATTTCCGCTTTTTGAAGCAGCTCTGACTTTCTGAGCACCTGTCATGTTTCCTGAGGTTCTACAATGCCCAGACAGTACAAACACCCCACAAATGACCCCATTTCGGAAAGTACACACCCTAAGGTATTCGCTGATGGGCATAGTGAGTTCATAGAACTTTTTATTTTTTGTCACAAGTTAGCGGAAAATGATGATTTTTTTTTTTTTTTTTTTTTTCTTACAAAGTCTCATATTCCACTAACTTGTGACAAAAAATAAAAACTTCTATGAACTCACTATGCCCATCACGAAATACCTTGGGGTCTCTTCTTTCCAAAATGGGGTCACTTGTGGGGTAGTTATACTGCCCTGGCATTCTAGGGGCCCAAATGTGTGGTAAGGAGTTTGAAATCAAATTCAGAAAAAAATGACCTGTGAAATCCGAAAGGTGCTCTTTGGAATATGGGCCCCTTTGCCCACCTAGGCTGCAAAAAAGTGTCACACATCTGGTATCTCCGTACTCAGGAGAAGGTGGGGAATGTGTTTTGGGGTGTTATTTTATATATACCCATGCTGGGTGAGAGAAATATCTTGGCAAAAGACAACTTTTCCCATTTTTTTATACAAAGTTGGCATTTGACCAAGATATTTATCTCACCCAGCATGGGTATATGTAAAAAGACACCCCAAAACACATTCCTCAACTTCTCCTGAGTACGGAGATACCAGATGTGTGACACTTTTTTGCAGCCTAGGTGGGCAAAGGGGCCCATATTCCAAAGAGCACCTTTCGGATTTCACAGGTCATTTTTTTCTGAATTTGATTTCAAACTCCTTACCACACATTTGGGCCCCTAGAATGCCAGGGCAGTATAACTACCCCACAAGTGACCCCATTTTGGAAAGAAGACACCCCAAGGTATTCCGTGAGGGGCATGGAGAGTTCCTAGAATTTTTTATTTTTTGTCACAAGTTAGTGGAAAATGATGATTTTTATTTTTTTTTATTTTCATACAAAGTCTCATATTCCACTAACTTGTGACAAAAAATAAAAACTTCCATGAAATCACTATGCCCATCAGCGAATACCTTGGGGTCTCTTCTTTCCAAAATGGGGTCACTTGTGGGGTAGTTATACTGCCCTGGCATTCTAGGGGCCCAAATGTGTGGTAAGGAGTTTGAAATCAAATTCAGTAAAAAATGACCTGTGAAATCCGAAAGGTGCTCTTTGGAATGTGGGCCTCTTTGCCCACCTAGGCTGCAAAAAAGTGTCACACATCTGGTATCCCCGTACTCAGGAGAAGTTTAGGAATGTGTTTTGGGGTGTCTTTTTACATATACCCATGCTGGGTGAGATAAATATCTTGGTCAAATGCCAACTTTGTATAAAAAAATGGGAAAAGTTGTCTTTTGCCAAGATATTTCTCTCACCCAGCATGGGTATATATAAAATGACACCCCAAAACACATTCCCCACCTTCTCCTGAGTACGGAGATACCAGATGTGTGACACTTTTTTGCAGCCTAGGTGGGCAAAGGGGCCCATATTCCAAAGAGCACCTTTCGGATTTCACAGGTCATTTTTTTCAGAATTTGATTTCAAACTCCTTACCACACATTTGGGCCCCTAGAATGCCAGGGCAGTATAACTACCCCACAAGTGACCCCATTTTGGAAAGAAGAGACCCCAAGGTATTCTCTGATGGGCATAGTGAGTTCATGGAAATTTTTATTTTTTGTCACAAGTTAGTGGAATATGAGACTTTGTATGAAAAAAAAAAAAAAAAAAAAATCATCATTTTCCACTAACTTGTGACAAAAAATAAAAAATTCTAGGAACTTGCCATGCCCCTCACGGAATACCTTGGGGTGTCTTCTTTCCAAAATGGGGTCACTTGTGGGGTAGTTATACTGCCCTGGCATTTTCCAGGGGCCCTAATGTCTGGTAAGTAGGTAAATGACCTGTGAAATCCGAAAGGTGCTCTTTGGAATGTGGGCCCCTTTGCCCACCTAGGCTGCAAAAAAGTGTCACACATCTGGTATCTCCGTACTCAGGAGAAGGTGGGGAATGTGTTTTGGGGTGTCATTTTACATATACCCATGCTGGGTGAGAGAAATATCTTGGCAAAAGACAACTTTTCCCATTTTTTTTATACAAAGTTGGCATTTGACCAAGATATTTATCTCACCCAGCATGGGTATATGTAAAAAGACACCCCAAAACACATTCCTCAACTTCTCCTGAATACAGAGATACCAGATGTGTGACACTTTTTTGCAGCCTAGGTGGGCAAAGGGGCCCAAATTCCTTTTAGGAGGGCATTTTTAGACATTTGGATACCAGACTTCTTCTCACGCTTTGGGGCCCCTAAAATGCCAGGGCAGTATAAATACCCCACATGTGACCCCATTTTGGAAAGATGACACCCCAAGGTATTCAATGAGGGGCATGGCGAGTTCATTGACAAAAAAAATTTTTGGCACAAGTTAGCGGAAATTGATTTTTTTGATTTTGTTCTCACAAAGTCTCCCTTTCCGCTAACTTGGGACAAAAATTTCAATCTTTCATGGACTCAATATGCCCCTCAGCGAATACCTTGGGGTGTCTTCTTTCCAAAATGGTGTTATTTGTGGGGTGTTTGTACTGCCCTGGCATTTGAGGGTCTCCGCAATCATTACATGTATGCCCAGCATTAGGAGTTTCTGCTTTTCTCCTTATATTGAGCATACGGGTAATGAGATTTTTTTTTTCCGTTCAGCCTCTGGGCTGAAAGAAAAAAATGAACGGCACAGATTTCTTCATTCGCATCGATCAATGTGGATGAAAAAATCTCTGCCAAAAAAAGAAAAAGGAGGGGAAAGGCGTCTGCCAGGACATAGGAGCTCCGCCCAACATCCATACCCACTTCAGCTCGTATGCCCTGGCAAACCAGATTTCTCCATTCACATCAATCGATGTGGATGAATAAATCATTGCCGGGATTTTTTTTTTTATATATACAAAGTGTTTGCCAAAGTATATGAACACCGCCACCTCCTCAGCTCATATGCCTCGGCAAACATATCTTTTACTGCAGAGGAGAAATCTCGTCTTGCAGCGCCGCATACACCGACTTGCGTGTAATCTGACAGCAGCGCAATGCTTCTGTCCGAATGCACATCAGTGCTGCAGCTGGTCGATCGGTTGGTCCACCTGGAAGGTAAAAAAAACAAAACAAAAAAGAAAAAACCAGGCCGCAAAGCAATAACTTTATTAACTGTTGAACAGAACATAGAAACTTTTTTTAAACTTTTTTAACTGAACGTTTAACTTTTTTACTTACCGGTATTTTTTTTTTTGTTTAGTTTTTTTTACCTTTATAGAGCAAACCTCTCCTTCCCCATGGGACAATGTGCAAAGCGCAAATCGCCCAAAGATGTGGCGAAGTACGTTATGCACTTTATCCCAGGTGAAAGGAGAGGTTTGCAGCAGCTGTGAGAGAAAGGGCCCTAATAGCCCTGTGTGCCTGTCCTGGTGAGATGTGATCCCTATGCTAGGTGTACCTGTGTGTGGTACTTCCGGATACACTCACCATAGCATAGGGCAGGGTGGTCCGGACAGTCAGGACAGAAATAGCGGGTGTCACGCCTTATTCCACTCCTGCTACAGACACGACATTTTTTTCGGGGTGGCGGTTGGGTTGAGGTACCAGCAACGACACTGGGGAAATGTCGCTCGTGTAGACGGCTAACTACACTGGTGGATGGGGCCACGGAACCTCCCGGATAAATGAGGTTCTCGATGATCTCTTCCTGGAATTTGAGGAAGGATCCTGTTCTCCCAGCCTTACTGTAGAGAACAAAACTATTATAGGCAGCCAATTGAATTAAATATACAGACACCTTCTTATACCAGCGTCTGGTTCTGCGGGAAGCTAAATAGGGAGCCAACATCTGGTCATTGAAGTCCACCCCTCCCATGAGCGCATTATAGTCGTGGACTGAGAGGGGCTTTTCAATGACACGGGTTGCCCTTTCAATTTGGATTGTCGTGTCTGCGTGAATGGAGGAGAGCATGTAAACGTCACGCTTGTCTCTCCATTTCACCGCGAGCAGTTCTTCGTTACACAAGGCAGCCCTCTCCCCCCTTGCAAGACGGGTGGTTACAAGCCGTTGGGGGAAGCCCACGCGACTAGTTCGCGCGGTGCCACAGGCGCAAATCCGTTCTAGAAACAAATGCCTAAAGAGGGCCACACTTGTGTAAAAATTGTCCACATAAAGATGGTACCCCTTGCCGAATAAGGGTGACACCAAGTCCCAGACTGTCTTCCCACTGCTCCCCAGGTAGTCAGGGCAACCGACCGGCTCCAGGGTCTGATCTTTTCCCTCATAGATCCGAAATTTGTGGGTATAGCCTGTGGCCCTTTCACAGAGCTTATACAATTTGACCCCATACCGGGCACGCTTGCTTGGGATGTATTGTTTGAAGCCAAGGCGCCCGGTAAAATGTATTAGGGACTCGTCTACGCAGATGTTTTGCTCGGGGGTATACAAATCTGCAAATTTCTGGTTGAAATGGTCTATGAGGGGCCGAATTTTGTGGAGCCGGTCAAAAGCTGGGTGGCCTCTGGGACGGGAGGTGGTGTTGTCGCTAAAGTGCAGGAAACGCAGGATGGTCTCAAATCGTGTCCTGGACATAGCAGCAGAGAACATGGGCATGTGATGAATCGGGTTCGTGGACCAATATGACCGCAATTCATGCTTTTTAGTTAGACCCATGTTGAGGAGAAGGCCCAGAAAAATTTTAAGTTCGGAAACTTGGACTGGTTTCCACCGGAAAGACTGGGCATAAGAGCTTCCCGGGTTGGTGGATATAAATTGTGTGGCATACCGGTTTGTCTCTGCCACGACTAAGTCCAAGAGCTCCGCAGTCAAGAACAGCTCAAAAAATCCCAGGGCCGAACCGATTTGAGCCGTCTCAACCCGAACTCCAGACTGGGCGGTGAAAGGGGGAACTACAGGTGCGGCTGAAGTTGGTGACTGCCAATCAGGGTTTGCCAGCACCTCAGGGATTCTAGGGGCTCTACGGGCCTGTCTGCGCGGTGGCTGCGACGGGGTAACTAGTGCACGTGCCACCGTACCAGCTTCAACTGCCCTTCTGGTGCTCGCCACGTCACCATGTTGTACGGCAGTGCTGGTACTAGGTCCAGGAAGGGCTGCGCTGCTGGTGTATGCCTCACCACGTGATCCGGCAGCGGCAGCCCCACTCTGCTGCTCTTGAAGCGGATCCTGCATAACCTGTGGTCTAGCGACACGGGGCCGGGTACGCCTGGTGCTGCAGGGACCTCCACCTCCTCGTCCGAACTTTGGGTCAGAGAGCCACTGCTTTCCACAGGTTCATATTCTGACCCGCTAGATTCGTCAGATGAGGGTTCCCACTCCTCATCCGACTGGGTCAGAATCCTGTAGGCCTCTTCAGAAGAATACCCCCTGTTTGACATTTTGGACTACTAAATTTAGGGGTATTCCCTGAGACTACCCAAGAAAAAAAGCAAGCCTGTCTTACAAAGGGGAGGCTAGCGAAGTACCGGAGGCCGCTGCGGTTGATAAAAAATATCAAAACTGATTTTTTTATCGCCGCAGTGCGTGTAAAGTGAATGTGCAGTGATCAAAAAACAATTTTTTTTTTGTCACTGCGGTGGGGCGGGCGTGGGTGAACGCACGTGTGGGCGACCGATCAGGCCTGATCGGGCAAACACTGCGTTTTGAGTGGAGGGCGAGCTAAGGTAACACTAATACTATTATAGATCTGACCGTGATCAGTTTTGATCACTTACAGATACTATAAAAGTACAAATGCTGATTAGCGATACGCTAAACAGCGAATAAAAGTGACTGCGGTGCGGTGGGCTGGGCGCTAACTGACGCTAACTACCTAACCAAGGGGCCTAAACTATCCCTAAAACCTAACAGCCAATACTAGTGAAAAAAAAAAGTGACAGTTTACACTGATCACTTTTTGTCTTTCACTAAGTGATTGACAGGGGGCGATCAAGGGGTTAATTAGGATGATGGGGGTGATGGAAGGTGATCAGGGGCTAAGGTGTAGTGTTGGTGGGTACTCACAGTGAAGTCTGCTCCTCTGCTGGATCCAACCGACGAAAAGGACCAGCAGAGAAGCAGAGAAGCCATATAACAGATCATATTTACTAATATGATCTGTTATCTGGCTTCTGATTTGATTTTTTGAAAATCGCCAGCCTGCCAGCCAATGATCGTTGCTGGCAGGCTGGTGACGAAATACTTCTTTAACTTTTGCCGGCCCACGATGCGCATGCGCGGGCCGGCAATGCACGAAATCTCGCGTCTCGCGAGAGGACGCACCGGCGCGTCCACCCAGAACAACAGGACCGCCGCAAAGACGCAATCCTGCGTACGGCGGTCCTGAGGAGGTTAAAGAAGGATTTCGGAATTTTGATAGGCAAAGCCTGCATGAGGTAGGTTAATTTGGGTAGAATCAAGGCGGATACTATGTTCTTCCTGCCAAACCATGACAGGTAAGGGAGGCTCAATGAGTCCATCTGAGCAACAACCGAGTGTAGAAGTGGAGTATAATTCAGTTTAAATAAGTCTTTAGTGTTAGGAGAAATTTTTACACCTAGATAAGTTAACAGCTGTGTAGACCAGTCAAAGGGAGAGTGAAGCTTAAGAGCTCTAATTGTTGAAGGAGGGAATCCACTATGTAAAAGTTGTGATTTGGCAGGATTTACTTTAAAGTTGGAAAGTGAACCAAATAGATCTAATATGGATAAAATAGAAGGAAGGGATTTTTTGGGGTTAGTTGTGCAGATTAATAAGTCATCAGCAAAGGCGGCCAACTTAATTTCTAGTTCGCCAACTCTGAGTCCCATAATATCTGTTTGTTGTCTCAGGGCTTGTAGGAGCGTCTCCATGACTAGGACAAAGATAAGCGGGGATAGAGGGCAGCCTTGTCTTGTGCCATTACGTATGCGGAAACAAGGTGATAAGGTGTCATTAACTAGCACTGATGCTGAGGAGGAGTGATACATAGCCTTGATTGCGTCTGTAAATTGGTCAGGGATATTAAATTTGGCTAGCGTAAGGCTAATATACAACCAATCTATTCTATCGAACGCCTTCTCAGCATCAGTACCCAGAAGAACCATTGGTATCTTGTTAAGAGAGGCGAAATATAATGCATTTAAAATCTTCATAACATTATCCTTACCCTCTCTACCTTTAACAAATCCAACCTGGTCTGGATGTATTAGAGAAGGAAGAAGTTTTTGCAGTCTAGTAGCCAGCATTTTAGCCAGCAATTTAAGGTCAGTGTTAAGCAAAGATATAGGACGGTAGTTTGAGCATAATGAATGATCTTTGCCCGGTTTGGGAATGATTGTAATTGTAGCTCTGGACATATCGGGTGATACAGGGGAATTTTGTAGGGCATTATTACAAATTGGAAGGAAATAAGGAAATAAAATGTCAGAGTAAGCTTTATAATAAGTCAAAGGTAACCCATCTGGGCCCGGGCTTTTCCCAATTGGGGAAGACTTTAGAGCTTCTTGAATATCTAATATTGTAAATGGGGCAGCCAGTTGGTCATGCTGGCTATCTGAAAGAGTTGGAAGTTGAAGTGAACTAAGGAAGGCGGAAATATTTTGTGTCCTATCCAAGTCAGGGTTTAGAAGGTGAGATGGGGGAAGGTTGTATAAGGACTCATAATATTGCTTAAACTGTTCTGCGATTTCTTCTGTTTTGAGCAACATAGATCCTGATGGAGAGGCTATTTTATGCACAAAACTAGTCGTTTTTCTACGTTTAATTCTTTGCATTTGGTATTTTGTTGCTTTGTCACCGTGGGCAAATATTTTTTGTTGTGAACTAAGGAAGAACTTCGCAGAACATTCATTTAATAAATTCTTTAGCTCAGTTTTGAGCAAAAGTAATTCAGATAGGTGGAGTTGTAACAGGGAAATTTTATGAGTCTTCTCAAGAGTATTAATCTGGAGTAGAAGGGAATTTATTTTTTTGTCCGACTCTTTTTTCAGATAGGAGCATAGACTTATCAAATGACCTCTTATGTAGGCTTTGTGGGCATCCCATAGGGTGTTTGGGGAAGTTTCTGAATTTTGGTTTATTTGGAAGTATTCTTTTAAAAGGGCCAGTATTCTTTTTTTATGGATGGTATTATCTAAGATGGACTCATTGAACCTCCAGCCTGATTTCTTACCCGTTCTCTGTGGAGGAGAGATGGAGCAGAAGATAGGTGAATGATCAGACAACGTCATTGGTCCTATCTTCGCTGAGGTGCAAAGTTGTAGATGTTCTTTGGAGATCAGTATATAATCGATTCTGCTATATGAGTTGTTGGCTGCAGAGAAAAAAGAATAATCAATGCTGTTAGGATTGAGGCTTCTCCACACATCAATTAGGCCCAGATTGAACATTCTAGCCAGAGTAGCTCTTATTGCCTTCGCGGGGAGAGTTGATTTTTTTGAAGACGTATCTATAAGGGGGTTTAAAGGCATATTTAGGTCACCTGCTAGTATTAGAATACCCTCACTCTGTTCTTCGACTAGGGATAGAAGATTGGCTATCCATCTAGTTTGTCCAGCATTAGGGGCATAAGCATTGACAAATGTATATAGGGTCTGTCCAATCTTTCCTTTTAATAAGATATAACGACCTTCAGGGTCTTGGGTATGACTTAAATATGTGAATGGAGTATTTCGCTTAAAACCAATGCTGACCCCCCTAGATGCTGCACCATCTGCTCCGCAGTGGTACCAAGTGGGGTATTTAGAAAACGAGAGGTCTGGGAAGTTGTCTTGCTTGAAGTGAGTTTCTTGTAGGAAAATCACTGTACTTTTTTCTTTCCAAAGGAGAGAAAAAATCTGGCTGCGTTTAGAAGGGGATCTCAGCCCTTTCACGTTGTAAGAGACTACTACTAGGTCAGACATAACTTGACTAAAGAGAGATAAGTGGCATATCGATGTGTATTGAGCATAAGAGTTTTTGAAAACCAAGAGTTATACCATAATAACGTAATAACCATAACTTGAGACCACATTAAGTGGAATATCAACAACATGGATAGTCACTCGTACAGCAACTATTAAAATGAATAGGGGGAAAGTGAAACAAGTTCACAGGTAACCTGCATCGTGGAGGGAACAGGTTTGCATATTAAAATATAATATTGTAAGAGACATACTATTAGACCAAGGTATAAGAGTGAAGGTGACAGTATATCAAAAATGAAATAGAAAAAATATTAAAGAGCACATTAGAAGAGGATGGAGGGTGAGAGATTGGCATGACAGTAGGAGGATATAGGATAAGGGCAGAGGAAAAGTATATTAATATAAGATGACATAAAACAATTGAGAAAATATATAAGAGAAATTCAAATATGTCTATAACTATAGTTCACCCGGAGGTCAGGGTGAAACAACAGTCAAGACAGAGAATTCTATCATATTGAATAATGTATTAAAGGAGAAAAGACAACACGATTCAGGAATTATCTTGGGTGAAGTGGGTCTTCTTTGGCGTTAAGACCTCTTTGGACTTCTTAGATCTCGATTTTTTCGGCGTTGCTGTGATCTCCCAAGGCTGAGGAACAGGTAAGGCAGGTAAATCTGTGATGTCTTGAACTTTGTCCCAGTCCGGGATATTCAGAGGGGGAGAGTCCAGAACTGTACAGGGAGTGCAGAATTATTAGGCAAGTTGTATTTTTGAGGATTAATTTTATTATTGAACAACAACCATGTTCTCAATGAACCCAAAAAACTCATTAATATCAAAGCTGAATATTTTTGGAAGTAGTTTTTAGTTTGTTTTTAGTTTTAGCTATTTTAGGGGGATATCTGTGTGTGCAGGTGACTATTACTGTGCATAATTATTAGGCAACTTAACAAAAAACAAATATATACCCATTTCAATTATTTATTTTTATCAGTGAAACCAATATAACATCTCAACATTCACAAATATACATTTCTGACATTCAAAAACAAAACAAAAACAAATCAGTGACCAATATAGCCACCTTTCTTTGCAAGGACACTCAAAAGCCTGCCATCCATGGATTCTGTCAGTGTTTTGATCTGTTCACCATCAACATTGCGTGCAGCAGCAACCACAGCCTCCCAGACACTGTTCAGAGAGGTGTACTGTTTTCCCTCCTTGTAAATCTCACATTTGATGATGGACCACAGGTTCTCAATGGGGTTCAGATCAGGTGAACAAGGAGGCCATGTCATTAGATTTTCTTCTTTTATACCCTTTCTTGCCAGCCACGCTGTGGAGTACTTGGACGCGTGTGATGGGGCATTGTCCTGCATAAAAATCATGTTTTTCTTGAAGGATGCAGACTTCTTCCTGTACCACTGCTTGAAGAAGGTGTCTTCCAGAAACTGGCAGTAGGACTGGGAGTTGAGCTTGACTCCATCCTCAACCCGAAAAGGCCCCACAAGCTCATCTTTGATGATACCAGCCCAAACCAGTACTCCACCTCCACCTTGCTGGCGTCTGAGTCGGACTGGAGCTCTCTGCCCTTTACCAATCCAGCCACGGGCCCATCCATCTGGCCCATCAAGACTCACTCTCATTTCATCAGTCCATAAAACCTTAGAAAAATCAGTCTTGAGATATTTCTTGGCCCAGTCTTGACGTTTCAGCTTGTGTTTCTTGTTCAGTGGTGGTCGTCTTTCAGCCTTTCTTACCTTGGCCATGTCTCTGAGTATTGCACACCTTGTGCTTTTGGGCACTCCAGTGATGTTGCAGCTCTGAAATATGGCCAAACTGGTGGCAAGTGGCATCTTGGCAGCTGCACGCTTGACTTTTCTCAGTTCATGGGCAGTTATTTTGCGCCTTGGTTTTTCCACACGCTTCTTGCGACCCTGTTGACTATTTTGAATGAAACGCTTGATTGTTCAATGATCACGCTTCAGAAGCTTTGCAATTTTAAGAGTGCTGCATCCCTCTGCAAGATATCTCACTATTTTTGACTTTTCTGAGCCTGTCAAGTCCTTCTTTTGACCCATTTTGCTAAAGGAAAGGAAGTTGCCTAATAATTATGCACACCTGATATAGGGTGTTGATGTCATTAGACCACACCCCTTCTCATTACAGAGATGCACATAACCTAATATGCTTAATTGGTAGTAGGCTTTCGAGCCTATACAGCTTGGAGTAAGACAACATGCATAAAGAGGATGATGTGGTCAAAATACTCATTTGCCTAATAATTCTGCACTCCCTGTATAGGCTTCTGCTAGATCTGAAAAGGAGGATATCATGATCCTTTTTCCAGCAACTGTAAAAGACAGTCCAAATGGAAAGGTCCATCTGTATAGGATCTTCTTCTCAATAAGTAATGCAGTGAGAGGTCTTAAAAACCGCCTCTTTTGAAGAGTAGATGGGGATAAGTCCTGGTATATTTGTATCTGTGCCTCCTCCAGGAGGATCGATGGTGCAATTCTAGCAGCTTTTAATATTGCTTCCTTATCTTGGAAATTCAAAAAACGACAGATAACGTCTCTGGGAGGATCATTTTCCTTTGGACGAGGGCGTAAAGCTCTATGCGCCCTTTCAATTACCAGCATGGCTGGATCGAACTCTCCCAGTAAGGAAGTAACAATCTTTGTAATGGCGTTCGGTATTTCTGAGGGAGACACCGTCTCCGGTATCCCTCTAAACCGGAGATTATTACGTCTTCCTCTATTCTCCTGATCTTCCAGGGAGGAGTATAACTGATTAATGTGCCGCTGACAGGCAGACAGTGAATGATTGACTGCAGCACTGTGATCTAACGCCGCAGCCTGCGTAGTCTCAAGTGTATCTACTCTGTGGCCTATCTGCTGTATGTCTTGAGCCACTTCTTGTAATTTGGAGATAATCGGGTGCATTGCCTCCTCTAATGCTTGTTTAATAAAGCGGCGTGAAACCGGGAGGTTACGTGACTCACCCTCTTCTCTTATGTCTTCCTCTTCTTCAGAAAGGCTTGAGGTGCGGCCTCGTGGAGCTCCGCCGGGTGCCGCGGCCATTTTGGTTTCTTTGGCCGGGCCAGCTGCTGGTTGCTTTTTCAGATATTTTGTCATGTCCGAGACTGCAGACGTTGCTTTAGCTTGCGGAGCTTGGTCCACTGTTTTCTGGCCACCGTACTTGACCATTTTGAGCTCTTTATGCGAAAGATTGCTGTTCCCTCAGCAGGTTAAAAGCAGGAGCTCTAACCCGACGCTTCCATTCAGCTCAGGCGCTAGCTCCGCCCCCCAAATTTGCCATTCTTAAAATAACTAGTTTGTGGTATTTCAGGCCTACTTGAAATCTATCCCAAAAAGAAAATCTTACATTGAAGTTATTGATAGTATCATTCAGAAAAACCTAAGACACACGCTAGCGTGCTGATAGAAGTGTCATTCTGTGATTAAACCTATAACTGTCACACAGCGCAAAAAAAAAACAGGTCTCACATCTCTATTCAACCAAATCTGCACAGTTTTAGCTGGTCAAGTTATTTGTAGTGACCGTCAAAGCAGACTTTTTGTTCTGGGTTGAAAAAGCATTCCCAAATTTGCCATTCTTAAAATAACTAGTTTGTGGTATTTCAGGCCTACTTGAAAGCTATCCCAAAAAGAAAATCTTACATTGAAGTTATTGATAGTATCATTCAGAAAAACCTAAGACACACGCTAGCGTGCCGATAGAAGTGTCATTCTGTGATTAAACCTATAACTGTCACACAGCGCAAAAAAAAAACAGGTCTCACATCTCTATTCAACCAAATCTGCACAGTTTTAGCTGGTCAAGTTATTTGTAGTGACCGTCAAAGCAGACTTTTTGTTCTGGGTTGAAAAAGCATTCCCAAATTTGCCATTCTGAAAATAACTAGTTTGTGGTATTTCAGGCCTACTTAAAATCTATCCCAAAAAGAAAATCTTACATTGAAGTTATTGATAGTATCATTCAGAAAAACCTAAGACACACGCTAGCGTGCTGATAGAAGTGTCATTCTGTGATTAAACCTATAACTGTCACACAGCGCAAAAAAAAACAGGTCTCACATCTCTATTCAACCAAATCTGCACAGTTTTAGCTGGTCAAGTTATTTGTAGTGACCGTCAAAGCAGACTTTTTGTTCTGGGTTGAAAAAGCATTCCCAAATTTGCCAGTCTGAAAATAACTAGTTTGTGGTATTTCAGGCCTACTTGAAATCTATCCCAAAAAGAAAATCTTACATTGAAGTTATTGATAGTATCATTCAGAAAAACCTAAGACACACGCTAGCGTGCTGATAGAAGTGTCATTCTGTGATTAAACCTATAACTGTCACACAGCGCAAAAAAAAAACAGGTCTCACATCTCTATTCAACCAAATCTGCACAGTTTTAGCTGGTCAAGTTATTTGTAGTGACCGTCAAAGCAGACTTTTTGTTCTGGGTTGAAAAAGCATTCCCAAATTTGCCAGTCTGAAAATAACTAGTTTGTGGTATTTCAGGCCTACTTAAAATCTATCCCAAAAAGAAAATCTTACATTGAAGTTATTGATAGTATCATTCAGAAAAACCTAAGACACACGCTAGCGTGCTGATAGAAGTGTAATTCTGTGATTAAACCTATAACTGATACACACAGCGCAAAAAAAAAACAGGTCTCACATCTCTATTCAACCAAATCTGCACAGTTTTAGCTGGTCAAGTTATTTGTAGTGACCGTCAAAGCAGACTTTTTGTTCTGGGTTGAAAAAGCATTCCCAAATTTGCCATTCTCAAAATTGTGTTGAACGGGAATGATGAGGAAAACATCTAATAAGGGACGCGGACGTGGACATGGTCGTGGTGGTGTTAGTGGACCCTCTGGTGCTGGGAGAGGACGTGGCCGTTCTGCCACAGCCACACGTCCTAGTGAACCAACTACCTCAGGTCCCAGTAGCCAGCAGAATTTACAGCGATATTTGGTGGGGCCCAATGCCGTTCTAAGGATGGTAAGGCCTGAGCAGGTACAGGCATTAGTCAATTGGGTGGCCGACAGTGGATCCAGCACGTTCACATTATCTCCCACCCAGTCTTCTGCAGAAAGCGCACAGATGGTGCATGAAAACCAAGCCCATCGGTCTGTCACATCACCCCCATGCATATCAGGGAAACTGTCTGAGCCTCAAGTTATGCAGCAGTCTCTTATGCTGTTTGAAGACTCTGCTGCCAGGGTTTCCCAAGGGCATCCACCTAGCCCTTCCCCAGGGGTGGAAGAGATAGAATGCACTAACGCACAACCACTTATTTTTCCTGATGATGAGGACATGGGAATACCACCTCAGCACGTCTCTGATGATGATGAAACACAGGTGCCAACTGCTGCGTCTTTCTGCAGTGTGCAGACTGAACAGGAGGTCAGGGATCAAGACTGGGTGGAAGACGATGCAGGGGACGATGAGGTCCTAGACCCCACATGGAATGAAGGTCGTGCCACTGACTTTCACAGTTCGGAGGAAGAGGCAGTGGTGAGACCGAGCCAACAGCGTAGCAAAAGAGGGAGCAGTGGGAAAAATCAGAACACCCGCCGCCAAGAGACTCCGCCTGCTACTGACCGCCGCCATCTGGGACCTAGCACCCCAAAGGCAGCTTCAAGGAGTTCCCTGGCATGGCACTTCTTCAAACAATGTGCTGACGACAAGACCCGAGTGGTTTGCACGCTGTGCCATCAGAGCCTGAAGCGAGGCATTAACGTTCTGAACCTTAGCACAACCTGCATGACCAGGCACCTGCATGCAAAGCATGAACTGCAGTGGAGTAAACACCTTAAAAACAAGGAAGTCACTCAGGCTCCCCCTGCTACATCTTCTGCTGCTGCCGCCTCGGCCTCTTCTGCTGCTGCTGCTGCCGCCTCGGCCTCTTCCTCCGCCTCTGGAGGAACGTTGGCCCTTGCCGCCCAGCAAACATGGGATGTACCACCAACACCACCACCTGCGTCACCAAGCATCTCAACCATGTCACACGGCAGCGTTCAGCTCTCCATCTCACAAACATTTGAGAGAAAGCGTAAATTCTCACCTAGCCACCCTCGATCTCTGGCCCTGAATGCCAGCATTTCTAAACTACTGGCCTATGAAATGCTGTCATTTAGGCTGGTGGACACACACAGCTTCAAACAGCTCATGTCACTTGCTGTCCCACAGTATGTTGTTCCCAGCCGCCACTACTTCTCTAAGAGAGCCGTGCCTTCCCTGCACAAACAAGTGTCCGATAAAATCAAGTGTGCACTGCGCAACGCCATCTGTGGCAAGGTCCACCTAACCACAGATACGTGGACCAGTAAGCACGGCCAGGGACGCTATATCTCCCTAACTGCACACTGGGTAAATGTAGTGGCGGCTGGGCCCCAGGCGGAGAGCTATTTGGCGCATGTCCTTCCGCCGCCAAGGATCGCAGGGCAACATTCTTTGCCTCCTGTCTCCTCCTCCTCCTACTCAGCTTCCTCCTCCTCTTCTTCCACCTGCTCATCCAGTCAGCCACACACCTTCACCACCAACTTCAGCACAGCACGGGGTAAACGTCAGCAGGCCATTTTGAAACTCATATGTTTGGGGGACAGGCCCCACACCGCACAGGAGTTGTAGCGGGGTATAGAACAACAGACCGACGAGTGGTTGCTGCCGGTGAGCCTCAAGCCCGGCCTGGTGGTGTGCGATAATGGGCGAAATCTCGTTGCAGCTCTGGGACTAGCCGGTTTGACGCACATCCCTTGCCTGGCGCATGTGCTGAATTTGGTGGTGCAGAAGTTCATTCGCAACTACCCCGACATGTCAGAGCTGCTGCATAAAGTGCGGGCCGTCTGTTCGCGCTTCCGGCGTTCACACCCTGCCGCTGCTCGCCTGTCTGCGCTACAGCGTAACTTCGGCCTTCCCGCTTACCGCCTCATATGCGACGTGCCCACCAGGTGGAACTCCACCTTGCATATGCTGGACAGACTGTGCGAGCAGCAGCAGGCCATAGTGGAGTTTCAGCTGCAGCACGCACGGGTCAGTCGCACTGCGGATCAGACCCACTTCACCACCAATGACTGGGCCTCCATGCGAGACCTGTGTGCCCTGTTGCGCTGTTTCGAGTACTCCACCAACATGGCCAGTGGCGATGACGCCGTTATCAGCGTTACAATACCACTTCTATGTCTCCTTGAGAAAAAACTTAGGGCGATGATGGAAGAGGAGGTGGGCCAGGAGGAAGAGGAGGAAGAGGGGTCATTTTTAGCACTTTCAGGCCAGTCTCTTCAAAGTGACTCAGAGGGAGGTTTTTTGCAACACCAGAGGCCAGGTACAAATGTGGCCAGACAGGGCCCACTACTGGAGGACGAGGAGGACGAGGATGAGGAGGAGGTGGAGGAGGATGAGGATGAAGCATGTTCACAGCGGGGTGGCACCCAAAGCAGCTCGGGCCCATCACTGGTGCGTGGCTGGGGGGAAACACAGGACGATGACGATACGCCTCCCACAGAGGACAGCTTGTCCTTACCTCTGGGCAGCCTGGCACACATGAGCGACTACATGCTGCAGTGCCTGCGCAACGACACCAGAGTTGCCCACATTTTAACGTGTGCAGACTACTGGGTTGCCACCCTGCTGGATCCCCGGTACAAAGACAATGTGCCCACCTTACTTCCTACACTGGAGCGTGATAGGAAGATGCGCGAGTACAAGCGCACGTTGGTAGACGCGCTACTGAGAGCATTCCCAAATGTCACAGGGGAACCAGTGGAAGCCCAAGGCGAAGGCAGAGGAGGAGCAAGAGGTCGCCAACGCAGCTGTGTCACGGCTAGCTCCTCTGAGGGCAGGGTTAGCATGGCAGAGATGTGGAAAAGTTTTGTCACCACGCCACAGCTAACTGCACCACCTCCTGATACGGAACGTGTTAGCAGGAGGCAACATTTCACTAACATGGTGGAACAGTACGTGTGCACACCCCTCCACGTACTGACTGATGGTTCGGCCCCATTCAACTTCTGGGTCTCCAAATTGTCCACGTGGCCAGAGCTAGCCTTTTATGCCTTGGAGGTGCTGGCCTGCCCGGCGGCCAGCGTTTTGTCTGAACGTGTATTCAGCACGGCAGGGGGCGTCATTACAGACAAACGCAGCCGCCTGTCTACAGCCAATGTGGACAAGCTGACGTTTATAAAAATTAACCAGGCATGGATCCCACAGGACCTGTCCATCCCTTGTGCAGATTAGATATTAACTACCTCCCCTTAACAATATATTATTCTACTCCAGGGCACTTCTTCATTCAATACTATTTTTCATTTCATTTTACAATTATATTGTGGGGCAACCCAAAGTTGAATGAACCTCTCCTCTGTCTGGGTGCCGGGGCCTAAATGTGTGACAGTGGCCTGTTCCAGTGGTGGGTGACGTGAAGCCTGATTCTCTGCTATGACATTAAGACAGATTCTGTGCTAACATAAGGCCAGATTCTCTGTTACGGGACCTCTCTCCTCTGCCTGGGTGCCTGGGCCTAAATGTGTGACAGTGGCCTGTTCCAGTGGTGGGTGACGTGATGCCTGATTCTCTGCTATGACATGAAGACAGATTCTGTGCTGACATAAGGCCAGATTCTCTGTTACAGGACCTCTCTCCTCTGTCTGGGTGCCGGGGCCTAAATGTGTGACAGTGGCCTGTTCCAGTGGTGGGTGACGTGAAGCTTGATTCTCTGCTATGACATGAAGACAGATTCTGCGCTGACATAAGGCCAGATTCTCTGTTACGGGACCGCTCTCCTCTGTCTGGGTGCCGGGGCCTAAATGTGTGACAGTGGCCTGTTCCAGTGGTGGGTGACGTGAAGCCTGATTCTCTGCTATGACATGAATACAGATTCTGCGCTGACATAAGGCCAGATTCTCTGTTACGGGACCTCTCTCCTCTGCCTGGGTGCCTGGGCCTAAATGTGTGACAGTGGCCTGTTCCAGTGGTGGGTGACGTGAAGCCTGATTCTCTGCTATGACATGAAGACTGATTCTGCGCTGACATGAAGCCAGATTCTCTGCTATGGCATGAAGAGACTGATTCTCTGCTGACATGAAGCCAGATTCTTTGCTATGGCATGAAGAGACTGATTCTCTGCTGACGTGAAGCCAGATTCTCTGCTATGGGACCTCTGTCCAATTGATATTGGTTCATTTTTATTTTTTTAATTTAAATTTTAATTCATTTCCCTATCCACATTTGTTTGCAGGGGATTTACCTACATGTTGCTGCCTTTTGCAGCCCTCTAGCTCTTTCCTGGGCTGTTTTACAGCCTTTTTAGTGCCCAAAAGTTCGGGTCCCCATTGACTTCAATGGGGTTCGGGTTCGGGACGAAGTTCGGGTCGGGTTCGGATCCCGAACCCGAACATTTCCGGGAAGTTCGGCCGAACTTCTCGAACCCGAACATCCAGGTGTTCGCTCAACTCTAGTAATGATACCATCTGGCGGTGTTAAATTGTATTGCACCTTGTTTTTCTTGTTTCAAAGACTGCTTGCTGTATTGTGGGTGGTGAAAAGCATTGTGGGAGTTCAAAGCATCTTGGGAAAGAAGCCTCCAGGAAACAGTACAGAGCTGTCCTCCTGCATATCTCCTTCTTAAACTCCACCATCCTGGCAAAATAATATCTGGTGAGAGATCTACCTTTGTTTCAGGGACATTATGTGATGCAGAGCTGTTCAGCTAGTTATAACTGTTAGGGCTCATGCACACAACCGTTGTTGTTTTGCGGTCCGTTTTTCACGGATCCGTTGTTCCGTATCTGAGTTTTTTTTCTCTCTGATTTAAGTCCTCTTCTGTTCCGTTATTCCACAAAACATATCCGCATGGTTTCTGTATGTGATCCGTTTTTTGCAGATCAGAAACGTAAACAGTAACTTATTAATTACCAAACAGATGAGCAATATGTGCTGGGCATAGCATTTCTACAGTATAAATCCACAAAATATGGATGAAATACGGATGACATACGGATGTGTTCCGTGTGTGTTTTGTATTTTTTGCGGACCCATTGACTTGAATGGGGCCTTGGACCGTGATTTGCGGACAATAATAGGACATGCACAACTTTTTTGCAGAACGGAAATATGGAAATGGAATGCACACGTAGTACCTTCCGTTGTTTTTGCGGACCCATTGAAGTGAATGCTTCCGCATATGGTCCGCAAAAAAAACAGAACGGAAGCGTTCATGAGCACTTATTCAGGGAGTTGTTAATACTGTTAGCTAGGCAGCCATTTTACCATTTTGCTTCAGTGTTATGCAAATGTTACAGTACATGCTATGCTAAATACGGATGTAGCAGGGTTAACACACATACTTTATATTCATGTTATCTAAACTAAATGCAACTAAATGCGTTAAGCAATTGCTTTTCAATGGCTTTTGTTTCAAGATAACGCAATGAGTTAAGAAATTTGATTTAAGAGTGTGTGTGTTACCCCTGCTGTACTTACTGTATTCATGTTTTTTGTATTCTTATAGTTTTACCATAAAATACTCCTGTTTTGCCAATAAACAAGTTAGACTACAAAGAAAAGTCCTCTTATTTGGAAGACAGGAATGGTTTATGCTGAATGTCAGACCGCACACTATGTGTGTATTAATGTTGAGCGTGAATATTCAAAAAGCTAATTTTTATCGCAAATATTGGCACTTCGAGAATTCACAAATATTTTGAGTTTAGTGCTATATATTCGTAATGACGAATATTCGGTACACATCAGGTGATCATCCCTCCCTTCTTCTAGCTTGTGGGCCAATGAGAAGTCTTTGTCACAGCTTAGCAACATTCCTAGCAACCAATAGAAAAGTTGCCTACACTTTACTATATAAGAACCTCCCCAGAAGCTATTTTCTAAAGTTTATTGCTGTTATGAAAGAGAAAGCAGTGTCATTGCTGTGCTCTGTGCTTTGTTGTATTACATTAGACAGTTAACATATATATAATTCAGATAGTTAGGGGGAGATAGTCAGTGTAGGTTAGATTGATCTATAGTGTAGCTGATAGGTTCAAGTGCAGGGTGTTATGCAGTGTAATAGGTTCTGCTGTCCATACATACATGCTACAGACATAGTGCTGTGATTGCAAAAAAATATGCGCATCATTAATTGCCGAAAATGAGCACTCTATCTGCATATAAAGCTATTCTAATGTTCTGCCATGCCAACCATTTTCTCCAGTCTCAGGAAACTTATACCAGCTTGAAAAATGTTGCATAAGTGACCCACGCCGGAATTTTGCTTGCATTACTGGAATAAAACATTGCCGATTTTCGCAATCAAGAATATAATCTCGAATTCGCGAATTTGCGAATATATGACAAATATTCTATAAAATATTCACGAAATATTGCGAATTTGAATATTGCCCCTGCCGCTTATCACTAGTGTGTATGAAGAAAGAACAGTAAAACAGATGCTAGTCACCAGCGATAGTGGATCTGACTATATGGAGCCGCCATCCCACACGTGGTCCAGCGTACAAGATTGCAGCCGCTGCCATACAGTCACAAGAAGTGAGAGTGCAGCCCCCAGCAAGTGCAGCATGATCCAGTTTCTACAGATAGTTTCTACACATAGACTGAGTCCCCACAGAGACATTAAAGAGGACCTTTCACCGATCCTGACATTGTGAACTAAGTATCATGACATATACAGCGGTGCCCAGGGATCTCACTGCACTTACTATTATCCCTGGGCGCCGCTCCGTTCTCCCGTTATGTCCTCCGGTATGTTCGGGGACTTGGTTGTAGTAGGCGGAGTCTGCCCTTGTTCTGTGGGCGTCTCCTTCCCCTAGGCTGTAGCGCTAGCCAATCGCATCGCAGAGCTCACCGCCTGGGAGAAAAAAACCTCCCAGGCTGTGAGCTCTGTGCTGCGATTGGCCAGCGCTACAGCCTAGGAGAAGGAGACACCCAGCAGAATATGTCATGATACTTAGTTCACAATGTCAGGATCGGTGAAAGGTCCTCTTTAAGCAGCCAGCAAAAGACACACAATGTCCGCTAGCCAGGTATGAATCATATAAAACCAGATCATGAGCAAGCTGCTTTAGCAAGTCCTCAATAAAAGAAAATGCTGCTCTCGCCCATGCAGAGGCTGCAAAAGTAAGGGCTTTCTTTGCTGCACAAGAGATGCAACTAAAGAAAGAGAGAGCGTCAAGGGAAAAAGAGAGAGCATGCCTGCAAGCGTCAAAGGAAAAAGAGAGAGGGTTACTGGAATAAGAGAAAGCACATCTGCAGCCTTTACTTGAAGAGACGGAATGCCTACAAGCATAACTGGAGAAACTCGCCGCAGAGAAGGAATCTGCAGCCGCAGTGTCCAAAGCAGAGTTCCTAGAAGCCTTGTAGTACCCCGAATCTAAGAAACAGAGTCAAGTACTTGGGCCAGATCTAGATCAACAAAATCCAGCACAGCGCATCTCAGAATATGTCCATCAGCATCCTAATATTGAATCTGTATTCAGCGCACTCTGTATGGAGACTGACTGTAGGGTTCCACCCTAGTAGATCCAATACGAATTAACAGCAGCCTTAGGTATTGATGCTAGGGTAATTTATTGATGTTAGTTGCACATGCGACAATATGTGCAACTAACATCAATAAATTACCCTAGCATCAATACCTAAGGCTGCTGTTAATTCTTATTGCATCAGCATCCTAAAACAAGTGACTATAATCCAGAATATCAGCCAGCCTATACAGAGTGCCAAAGATCCTACCTTAAACCACATTTTTTCAAGCAGGACGGTATGCGACAAAGCGATGCTGACCACAATTACCACCCTACAGAATGAAAGCTGCAACCTTCGCTTCAACTTAAAGAGACAACCTTCACGTCAGAACGGTATCATACAGACTTCCCTAAGACAGAAACCCCTAAAAGGTATGGTGATACACCACACACACAGCCTAACGACAACACACCGGGTAGTATTGGCACTCCATGGACTTCGCTAAGTTCTTTTCTAAACAGGAGCTGGTTACCAAAGAACTTATAAAATTCACCGATCGCCCCGAGAACTACAGGACATGGTGAGCCTCCTTCCAGAACACCATAAGAGACTTAGATCTTTCCTGTAGTGAGGAGTTAGATTTCGTAGTAAAGTGGTATGGAAGTGAGTCTGCTGAACACGCCAAAAGAATCAGAGACATTAACATAAACTATCTGGGCAAAGTCCTAAAGATGGTGTGGGAAAGACTTGATGAGTGTTATGGGTCAATAGAAGCTATAAAAAATGCTTTCTATAAGAGAATTGATAATTTTCCCAGAATAGTGGGTAGGGGTTACCAGAAGCTCAGGAAACTCAGTGACTTGTTGAATAGTGATGAGCGGCAGGGGTAATATTCGAATTTGCGATTTTCACGAATATTTGATAGAATATTCTACATATTCGTCAAATATTCGCGAATTTGCGTGATCATTATCACAATCTTAATATTCGCGTAATGCGCATGTGCGTGCCCATTATGGGCGTAGCCTAGCGTGCGTGACAACGTTTTTCAAACTAGGCGAAAGTTTACAGACTGGAAAATGGTTGGCAGCAAATTCTGGGACAAAGAGGACGAACTCCTGATAACTGTAAGAACAACACTGTATTTGATTACATTTTTAATGCATGTTTGAACTATATCTGTATAGTAAGCAATAGTGTTTTTAAATATTCGCAAGTGCTCAAATCGTAAATAATGTTGCGATTATATTTATGCAATGCATATAACTTCATCTTTTATCAAGTCAGATTAGCTATTCATCATTGTTGCAATAAGTATTGTTTTGACATCACAGTACTTTGTCTGTAGCAAGTATGTATGTATGTATGGACAGCAAAGAAATATCAATCACATGCACATTGCACATCCATTTTCCTGCCACATACTATATACCACACACTATATACCACATGCAAACACACACATATAGTCTATTGATTAGAGTTTATGTCTTGTTGGTCTGGAGAATCTTTTTTTGTCTGACCGCCAGTATTTGCTGGTTCATTTAGCGTTACCCAGGGTGCACCACAGGGAGGCGAATCAGCTGTACACCCCATAACATACCGTCACTTCACTAGACAGGTACATTACATCTCACTTAAGCAGGCCAATATACGATTGCTCAGACCCCATACACATACAATTGGAATACAATTTGATCTTATAACGGTAACATTAAATCTAATATTTTCACCTTCTAATAATTAAATACTTTTTGCTGTGTTGTTGAGGACATTTATTCTTAATACTTGTATTTTAAAAATATGGGATTATATGCTTGCATCTTTATCCTGCAGCGAATGTTGAAGAAGGGGTATGATCGTACCCGGAAACAGGCCAAGAAGCAGGCCATAGTGAAGCGGGTGAAAAATCTTCTTCAGAAGAAGTTTTGGCGGAGTCACACAGAAATTGCCATAGTAAAAAATTGGTCGGATCTGAAGAGGAGGCACCCGGACTGGGTCAAAGAGCTCAGTCAGAGAGTCTGCCTAGGTTCTTTATTTTTATTTATTTTCACCCATTACAAATGATTACTTAGTACCTAGTGTGACACGTAGCAAATCATCCATTTACCTTATATATCTCTACCTCGCTGTGATTGGATATATATATTTATCCACACAGCGCGGTAGTGATGTATGATGTAACCGGCTGATTTCGTACTTTGCACACACACACACACACACACACATAATAATAAATATATGTGTGTGTGTATATCTACATAAACAGCAATCATCAATCTGTATTACAGTAAAAGGCCCTGTCCATCATTACATTACATACATTCCCCACTTAGGCTAGTTTCACAATAGCGGCATGGACGTCCACCAGGCTGTTCCGGCGGGTGAACAGTCTGTCAGATCTGTCCTGCCGCTAGGGTACGTGTGGCCCCAGACTACAGCTCCAGGCCCATTGACTATCATGGGAGCGGGGCGTAGTTCCGGAGTCGGAACTTCGCAAGCCATGCCGACATGTTGTAGTTTTATTCTGTCCGCCTCTCGGTATGGTTTATCGTTCCGGCCCCGGAACTCCGCCCCACTCCCATTATAGTCAATGGGGCCGGAGTGGTAGTCTGGGGCCACACTTACCCTAGCGGCAGGACGGATCCGACAGGCTATTCAGTCAGTTCCAGAGGTCTCTGCCGCTAGTGTGAAACTAGCCTTAATTAGCATTTGTGATTAGTTCAGAGCTGTTTGCCTAATTCTGAACATTGTGTGATTACAGGGGTTCCCGTTCCAACTGTGCGCCGCCGTGTTTCCCCTGCTGATTTGGCCGTGGTGGAGGTCTCTGCAGAGGAGGAGGAGGATGATGAGCAGGCGGGCCCCTCCCAGAGTATTATTGCCACTAACCCACCTGATGTGGGTAATGATGTTGAGGTGGCAGAGGAAGAGACAGGACCCTCCAAAGGGCAGGAAACCTCCACCCCAGCTCCTGCTGAGGAGGATATCCCGACCCCAGCTCCTGATGAAGAGGAGAAGTTTATTACCACCCCGTGCCAGGAGGGTGAATATTTGCACACATCATTCTAATTCTGTAGACATTACATATTCAGAAACATTAACCCTCTCTACCCCAGGCCAGTTTTTACCTTAATGCTCATGTAATTTTTGGGAAAATCTGAAATGTATCACTTTATGTGCTAATAACTTTAAAACGCTTTTACTTATCACGGGCATAGTTCGATTTTATCTTCACACATTGTACTTCATGACAGTGGTAAAATGTAGTCAAACTATTAATGTCTTATTCTTAAAAAATATCTAATTTAAAAAGAGGAATAAAAATTAATATTTTACATTTTAATTTCTATTTGTTTTATAATAGATAGTAATAGAGAGAAAAATATTTATTACTTTACATTCCCCATATGCCTATTTCATGTTTGGATAATTTTGAAAATGAAATATTCATTTATTGTGACTTTAGAAGGCTTAGACGTTGAGAAGCAAATAATTAAATAATTACAAACTGTGTCAAACTCACAAATTTTTTCTATAACAGTTCAGTTACGCAGTTACTTTTTGTGGCTTACATAGTGGAAGCGACAAATAAATCACCCAATTTTAGAAAATACACACCCTCAAGCTAATCAAAATTGATTATACAAACTCTGTTAATCCTTTAAATGCCCCACGAGAATCAAATGAAAATGAAATTTAAAAATCAAAATAATTTTAGCAAATTATAAATTTTTATAATTTTTTTCTGAAACACATCAGGTGTTAAGATCCCAAAGAATACTAAACCTATCACCCAGAATATAGAGTTTAAAAAAACACTGGTGTGCACAAAAACTGATCTTTGTTCGCACAGCAGGCTTCAGAGTGGAAGGAGCACCATATGGCGTTAGGTTAGAGGATTTAGCTTAAATGATAATTGGGAGCTATGTCGCATGTTAATAGAAGACACCCTTACATGGCCCTACAGTGGAAAACCTCAAAATGTGACTCAATTATGGAAACTACACCCCTCAAGGAATATACTAAGCACTTTGACCAATCCGCCATTTAACAGAATCAGAAAACGCTTGGCTGTTAAATAAAAAAATATGTATTATTGTCCCCAAAAAATTGATTTATACCTACATTTTTAACTTTCACAAGTGGTAACAGGACTAAATGCACCCCACATTTTGTTCCCCATTTCACCAAGAATACACCAATACCCCACCCCATATGTGAAGTTCTGCCCCTCCCTGTGCAGCTATAGCGCTGCCATTGGCTGGAGAGTTGCTACAGCCAATATCAGCACTGGCAGGGGAACAAAACACTGGTGTCCCCTGCCTCACCTCTGAGGAGACAGGTGCTGGCTTACTGTCTTGCTCAGCATCGGTAACCTCCACATGACACACCCTGCCCCCCTTCAGCTCAGTTGCGATGCTCATGTGTAAGTAATACGGCCAATAGGAGCGATCAGGGCTGCAGGTGTTTGGAAAAAAGCCCTTATTTAATATAGCTACCTTCTCAGTAGATCAGCTATCACACCACGGTTCACGAGCGATTATGTCTAGGGGACCGGTAGTTTGTTGCGTCCTAATAGTACGGTGCTGGGCAGAAAGTCAGGAAACGCTGCACCCTACTATTATAGAGCAGGTCATGATGAATATAAAAGGGCCAACAATTAGGGGACAACACAAACTACAGTAAAAGAAAACAACAACAATGCACAATAACTCTATAATCTACATAAACTAATGTTAAATAACCAAAAAAAATTATAGTAAATATCGTATACTTAAAGATTTAGATGTAAATTCTCAGTGCTAAACCAAATACTCCACAAAATGCAATAATTGCCTCTTATTTCTAATTGATAAAAAATTGGTTTGGTTTTCCTAACAGTAATAAATAAAATATATAAGAAAATTAAGAAAATGAAGGTGAATCAACAAAAAACGGTAAAGGACATCCGGGCACAGCTACGGAAGGTGACGCAAAAGCTGCAGGAGTTCGAGAAAATTCTGCGAAATGACCTGTAACAATTGGTGGAGTTGCAGGAACAACTAAAAAAATTGCCATAGAGCAACTTAATTTATATGATTGTTTGTATAAAAAAGTTATTTGCAGTTATAACGTTTCCTTTCTTTTTTAATAATGTTATGTTTTTGTGTAATTTTAACAGAGAACTTATCAGTAATGACTAGAGTTGAGCGAACACCTGGATGTTCGGGTTCGAGAAGTTCGGCCGAACTTCCCGGAAATGTTCGGGTTCGGGATCCGAACCCGAACCGAACTTCGTCCCGAACCCGAACCCCATTGAAGTCAATGGGGACCCGAACTTTTGGGCACTAAAAAGGCTGTAAAACAGCCCAGGAAAGAGCTAGAGGGCTGCAAAAGGCAGCAACATGTAGGTAAATCCCCTGCAAACAAATGTGGATAGGAAAATGAATTAAAATTAAAATAAAAAAAATAAAAATGAACCAATATCAATTGGACAGAGGTCCCATAGCAGAGAATCTGGCTTCACATCAGCAGAGAATCAGTCTCTTCATGCCATAGCAAAGAATCTGGCTTCATGTCAGCAGAGAATCAGTCTCTTCATGCCATAGCAGAGAATCTGGCTTCATGTCAGCGCAGAATCAGTCTTCATGTCATAGCAGAGAATCAGGCTTCACGTCACCCACCACTGGAACAGGCCACTGTCACACATTTAGGCCCAGGCACCCAGGCAGAGGAGAGAGGTCCCGTAACAGAGAATCTGGCCTTATGTCAGCGCAGAATCTGTATTCATGTCATAGCAGAGAATCAGGCTTCACGTCACCCACCACTGGAACAGGCCACTGTCACACATTTAGGCCCCGGCACCCAGACAGAGGAGAGCGGTCCCGTAACAGAGAATCTGGCATTATGTCAGCGCAGAATCTGTCTTCATGTCATAGCAGAGAATCAGGCTTCACGTCACCCACCACTGGAACAGGCCACTGTCACACATTTAGGCCCAGGCACCCAGGCAGAGGAGAGAGGTCCCGTAACAGAGAATCTGGCCTTATGTCAGCGCAGAATCTGTCTTCATGTCATAGCAGAGAATCAGGCTTCACGTCACCCACCACTGGAACAGGCCACTGTCACACATTTAGGCCCCGGCACCCAGACAGAGGAGAGTGGTCCCGTAACAGAGAATCTGGCCTTATGTCAGCGCAGAATCTGTCTTCATGTCATAGCAGAGAATCAGGCTTCACGTCACCCACCACTGGAACAGGCCACTGTCACACATTTAGGCCCCGGCACCCAGACAGAGGAGAGCGGTCCCGTAAAAGAGAATCTGGCCTTATGTCAGCGCAGAATCTGTATTCATGTCATAGCAGAGAATCAGGCTTCACGTCACCCACCACTGGAACAGGCCACTGTCACACATTTAGGCCCCGGCACCCAGACAGAGGAGAGGTTCATTCAACTTTGGGTTGCCCCGCAATATAATGGTAAAATGAAATTAAAAATAGTATTGAATGAGGAAGTGCCCTGGAGTAGAATAATATATTGTTAAGGGGAGGTAGTTAATATCTAATCTGCACAAGGGATGGACAGGTCCTGTGGGATCCATGCCTGGTTCATTTTTATGAACGTCAGCTTGTCCACATTGGCTGTAGACAGGCGGCCGCGTTTGTCTGTAATGACGCCCCCTGCCGTGCTGAATACACGTTCAGACAAAACGCTGGCCGCCGGGCAGGTCAGCACCTCCAAGGCATAAAAGGCTATCTCTGGCCACGTGGACAATTTGGAGACCCAGAAGTTGAATGGGGCCGAACCATCAGTCAGTACGTGGAGGGTGTGCACAGGTACTGTTCCACCATGTTAGTGAAATGTTGCCTCCTGCTAACACGTTCCGTATCAGGTGGTGGTGCACTTAGCTGTGGCGTGTTGACAAAACTTTTCCACATCTCTGCCATGCTAACCCTGCCCTCAGAGGAGCTGGGCGTGACACAGCTGCATTGGCGACCTCTTGCTCCTCCTCTGCCTTCGCCTTGGGCTTCCACTGGTTCCCTTGTGACATTTGGGAATGCTCTCAGTAGCGCGTCTACCAACGTGCGCTTGTACTCGCGCATCTTCCTATCACGCTCCAGTGTAGGAAGTAAGGTGGGCACATTGTCTTTGTACCGGGGATCCAGCAGGGTGGCAACCCAGTAGTCTGCACACGTTAAAATGTGGGCAACTCTGCTGTCGTTGCGCAGGCACTGCAGCATGTAGTCGCTCATGTGTGCCAGGCTGCCCAGAGGTAAGGACAAGCTGTCCTCTGTGGGAGGCGTATCGTCATCGTCCTGTGTTTCCCCCCAGCCACGCACCAGTGATGGGCCCGAGCTGCTTTGGGTGCCACCCCGCTGTGAACATACTTCATCCTCATCCTCCTCCACCTCCTCCTCATCCTCGTCCTCCTCGTCCTCCAGTAGTGGGCCCTGTCTGGCCACATTTGTACCTGGCCTCTGGTGTTGCAAAAAACCTCCCTCTGAGTCACTTCGAAGAGACTGGCCTGAAAGTGCTAAAAATGACCCCTCTTCCTCCTCTTCCTCCTGGGCCACCTCCTCTTCCATCATCGCCCTAAGTGTTTTCTCAAGGAGACATAGAAGTGGTATTGTAACGCTGATAACGGCGTCATCGCCACTGGCCATGTTGGTGGAGTACTCGAAACAGCGCAACAGGGCACACAGGTCTCGCATGGAGGCCCAGTCATTGGTGGTGAAGTGGGTCTGATCCGCAGTGCGACTGACCCGTGCGTGCTGCAGCTGAAACTCCACTATGGCCTGCTGCTGCTCGCACAGTCTGTCCAGCATATGCAAGGTGGAGTTCCACCTGGTGGGCACGTCGCATATGAGGCGGTGAGCGGGAAGGCCGAAGTTACGCTGTAGCGCAGACAGGCGAGCAGCGGCAGGGTGTGAACGCCGGAAGCGCGAACAGACGGCCCGCACTTTATGCAGCAGCTCTGACATGTCGGGGTAGTTGCGAATGAACTTCTGCACCACCAAATTCAGCACATGCGCCAGGCAAGGGATGTGCGTCAAACCGGCTAGTCCCAGAGCTGCAACGAGATTTCGCCCATTATCGCACACCACCAGGCCGGGCTTGAGGCTCACCGGCAGCAACCACTCGTCGGTCTGTTGTTCTATACCCCGCCACAACTCCTGTGCGGTGTGGGGCCTGTCCCCCAAACATATGAGTTTCAGAATGGCCTGCTGACGTTGACCCCGTGCTGTGCGGAAGTTGGTGGTGAAGGTGTGTGGCTGACTGGATGAGCAGGTGGAAGAAGCGGAGGAGGAAGCTGAGTAGGAGGAGGAGGAGACAGGAGGCAAAGAATGTTGCCCTGCGATCCTTGGCGGCGGAAGGACGTGCGTCAAACAGCTCTCCGCCTGGGGCCCAGCCGCCACTACATTTACCCAGTGTGCAGTTAGGGAGATATAGCGTCCCTGGCCGTGCTTACTAGTCCACGTATCTGTGGTTAGGTGGACCTTGCCAAAGATGGCGTTGCGCAGTGCACACTTGATTTTATCGGACACTTGTTTGTGCAGGGAAGGCACGGCTCTCTTGGAGAAGTAGTGGCGACTGGGAACAACATACTGTGGGACAGCAAGTGACATGAGCTGTTTGAAGCTGTGTGTGTCCACCAGCCTAAATGACAGCATTTCATAGGCCAGTAGTTTAGAAATGCTGGCATTCAGGGCCAGGGATCGAGGGTGGCTAGGTGGGAATTTACGATTTCTCTCAAATGTTTGTGAGATGGAGAGCTGAATGCTGCCGTGTGACATGGTTGAGATGCTTGGTGACGCAGGTGGTGGTGTTGGTGGTACATCCCATGTTTGCTGGGCGGCAGGTGCCAACGTTCCTCCAGAGGCGGAGGAAGAGGCCGAGGCGGCGGCAGCAGCAGCAGAAGAGGCCGAGGCGTCAGCAGCAGCAGAAGAGGCCGAGGCGGCGGCAGCAGCAGAAGAGGCCGAGGCGGCAGCAGCAGAAGAGGTAGCAGGGGGAGCCTGAGTGACTTCCTTGTTTTTAAGGTGTTTACTCCACTGCAGTTCATGCTTTGCATGCAGGTGCCTGGTCATGCAGGTTGTGCTAAGGTTCAGAACGTTAATGCCTCGCTTCAGGCTCTGATGGCACAGCGTGCAAACCACTCGGGTCTTGTCGTCAGCACATTGTTTGAAGAAGTTCCATGCCAGGGAACTCCTTGAAGCTGCCTTTGGGGTGCTCGGTCCCAGATGGCGGCGGTCAGTAGCAGGCGGAGTCTCTTGGCGGCGGGTGTTCTGATTTTGCCCACTGCTCCCTCTTTTGCTACGCTGTTGGCTCGGTCTCACCACTGCCTCTTCCTCCGAACTGTGAAAGTCAGTGGCACGACCTTCATTCCATGTGGGGTCTAGGACCTCATCGTCCCCTGCATCGTCTTCCACCCAGTCTTGATCCATGACCTCCTGTTCAGTCTGCACACTGCAGAAAGACGCAGCAGTTGGCACCTGTGTTTCGTCATCATCAGAGACGTGCTGAGGTGGTATTCCCATGTCCTCATCATCAGGAAAAATAAGTGGTTGTGCGTTAGTGCATTCTATCTCTTCCACCCCTGGGGAAGGGCTAGGTGGATGCCCTTGGGAAACCCTGGCAGCAGAGTCTTCAAACAGCATAAGAGACTGCTGCATAACTTGAGGCTCAGACAGTTTCCCTGATATGCATGGGGGTGATGTGACAGACCGATGGGCTTGGTTTTCATGCGCCATCTGTGCGCTTTCTGCAGAAGACTGGGTGGGAGATAATGTGAACGTGCTGGATCCACTGTCGGCCACCCAATTGACTAATGCCTGTACCTGCTCAGGCCTTACCATCCTTAGAACGGCATTGGGCCCCACCAAATATCGCTGTAAATTCTGCTGGCTACTGGGACCTGAGGTAGTTGGTTCACTAGGACGTGTGGCTGTGGCAGAACGGCCACGTCCTCTCCCAGCACCAGAGGGTCCACTAACACCACCACGACCATGTCCACGTCCGCGTCCCTTATTAGATGTTTTCCTCATCGTTCCCGTTCACCACAATTTTGAGAATGGCAAATTTGGGAATGCTTTTTCAACCCAGAAAAAAAAGTGTGCTTTTACGGTCGCTACAAATAACTTGACCAGCTAAAACAGTGCAGATTTGGTTTAATAGAGATGTGAGACCTGTTTTTTTTTTGCGCTGTGTGACAGGTATAGGTTTAATCACAGAATCACACTTCTATCAGCACGCTAGCGTGTGTCTTAGGTTTTTCTGAATGACACTATCAATACCTTCAATGTAAGATTTTCTTTTTGGGATAGATTTCAAGTAGGCCTCAAATACCAGAAACTAGTTATTTTGAGAATGGCAAATTTGGGAATGCTTTTTCAACCCAGAACAAAAAGTCTGCTTTTACGGTCACTACAAATAACTTGACCAGCTAAAACAGTGCAGATTTGGTTGAATAGAGATGTGAGACCTTTTTTTTTTTGCGCTGTGTGACAGGTATAGGTTTAATCACAGAATCACACTTCTATCAGCACGCTAGCGTGTGTCTTAGGTTTTTCTGAATGACACTATCAATACCTTTAATGTAAGATTTTCTTTTTGGGATAGATTTCAAGTAGGCCTCAAATACCAGAAACTAGTTATTTTGAGAATGGCAAATTTGGGAATGCTTTTTCAACCCAGAACAAAAAGTCTGCTTTTACGGTCACTACAAATAACTTGACCAGCTAAAACAGTGCAGATTTGGTTGAATAGAGATGTGAGACCTGTTTTTTTTTGCGCTGTGTGACAGGTATAGGTTTAATCACAGAATCACACTTCTATCAGCACGCTAGCGTGTGTCTTAGGTTTTTCTGAATGACACTATCAATACCTTCAATGTAAGATTTTCTTTTTGGGATAGATTTCAAGTAGGCCTCAAATACCAGAAACTAGTTATTTTGAGAATGGCAAATTTGGGAATGCTTTTTCAACCCAGAACAAAAAGTCTGCTTTTACGGTCACTACAAATAACTTGACCAGCTAAAACAGTGCAGATTTGGTTGAATAGAGATGTGAGACCTGTTTTTTTTTGCGCTGTGTGACAGGTATAGGTTTAATCACAGAATCACACTTCTATCAGCACGCTAGCGTGTGTCTTAGGTTTTTCTGAATGACACTATCAATACCTTCAATGTAAGATTTTCTTTTTGGGATAGATTTCAAGTAGGCCTCAAATACCAGAAACTAGTTATTTTGAGAATGGCAAATTTGGGAATGCTTTTTTAACCCAGAACAAAAAGTGTGCTTTTACGTTCACTACAAATAACTTGACCAGCTAAAACAGTGCAGATTTGGTTGAATAGAGATGTGATACCTGTTTTTTTTTGCGCTGTGTGACAGGTATAGGTTTAATCACAGAATCACACTTCTATCAGCACGCTAGCGTGTGTCTTAGGTTTTTCTGAATGACACTATCAATACCTTCAATGTAAGATTTTCTTTTTGGGATAGATTTCAAGTAGGCCTCAAATACCAGAAACTAGTTATTTTGAGAATGGCAAATTTGGGAATGCTTTTTCAACCCAGAACAAAAAGTCTGCTTTTACGGTCACTACAAATAACTTGACCAGCTAAAACAGTGCAGATTTGGTTGAATAGAGATGTGAGACCTGTTTTTTTTTGCGCTGTGTGACAGGTATAGGTTTAATCACAGAATCACACTTCTATCAGCACGCTAGCGTGTGTCTTAGGTTTCTCTGAATGACACTATCAATACCTTCAATGTAAGATTTTCTTTTTGGGATAGATTTCAAGTAGGCCTCAAATACCAGAAACTAGTTATTTTGAGAATGGCAAATTTGGGAATGCTTTTTCAACCCAGAAAAAAATAGTCTGCTTTTACGGTCAATACAAATAACTTGACCAACTAAAACAGTACAGATTTGGTTGAATAGAAATGTCAGGTCTATTTTTTAGGATCTGGGAGACAGGCTTAACTTGCCCCTGATGTAATATATGGCCAAAAAATAACCACACTGTTGATGGTTAAATGCACTTGGGTGACACAGGCTCAGCCTGCACCAGATGTAGTATATGGCCAAAAAATAATCAGACTGTTGATGGTTAAATGCACTTGGGTGACACAGGCTCAGCCTGCACCAGATGTAGTATATGGCCAAATAATAATCAGACTGTTCATGGTTAAATGCACTTGGGTGACACAGGCTCAGCCTGCAGCTGATGTAGGATATAGCACAAAATAACCACACTATCGATGGTTAAATACACTTGGGTGACACAGGCTCAGCCTGCAGCTGATGTAGTATATGGCCAAAAAATAATCAGACTGTTGATAGTTAAATGCACTTGGGTGACACAGGCTCAGCCTGCAGCTGATGTAGTATATGGCCAAAAAATAACCAGACTGTTGATGGTTAAATGCACTTCGGTGACACAGGCTCAGCCTGCAGCTGATGTAGGATATAGCACAATATAACCACACTATCGATGGTTAAATACACTTGGTGATAGCTCGTGCTGGCGCACCACAAGTCACAAAATGGCCGCCGATCACCCCAGAAAAAAAGTGATCTAAAAACTCTCTGGGCAGCCTCAAAAAAGTGAGCAAGTCAATAATAGCACTTCAATGATCCACAGCTGCAGATCGATGACAGAATGAAGTCTTTTGGAGGAGTTAATCTGCCTAATCTCGCCCTAACGTCGCAGCTGCAACCTCTCCCTATACTGATCATAGCAGAGTGACGTGCGGCGCTACGTGACTCCAGCTTAAATAGAGGCTGGGTCACATGGTGCACTGGCCAATCACAGCCATGCCAATAGTATGTGATGGCCTCTTGGGCCAAGTAGTATGACGCTTGTTGATTGGCTGCTTTGCAGCCTTTCAAAAAGCGCCAAGAAAGCGCCGAACACCGAACCCGAACCCAGACTTTTACGAAAATGTTCGGGTTCGGGTCCGTGTCACAGTTCGGGTTCGCTCATCCCTAGTAATGACCCTTTAGTCCAGAGGCAAAGGGTCCGGACAGACAGCAGCAGTAGGTACCTGTTAACAGTGTAGTATAAGGCCTACACATAAATAAGCTTTTTGAGGACAGCAGCAGCAGGAAAAAATAAACGGTGTATTATGAGGCCTACAGTCGTGGCCAAAAGTTTTGAGAATTATATAAATATCGGAAATTGGAAAAGTTGCTTCTTAAGTTTTTATAATAGCAATTTGCATATACTCCAGAATGTTATGAAGAGTGATCAGATGAATTGCATAGTCCTTCTTTGCCATGAAAATGAACTTAATCCCAAAAAAAACTTTCCACTGCATTTCATTGCTGTCATTAAAGGACCTGCTGAGATCATTTCAGTAATCGTCTTGTTAACTCAGGTGAGAATGTTGACGAGCACAAGACTGGAGATCATTATGTCAGGCTGATTGGGTTAAAATGGCAGACTTGACATGTTAAAAGGAGGGTGATGCTTGAAATCATTGTTCTTCCATTGTTAACCATGGTGACCTGCAAAGAAACGTGTGCAGCTATCATTGCGTTGCATAAAAATGGCTTCACAGGCAAGGATTTTGTGGCTACTAAGATTGCACCTCAATCAACAATTTATAGGATCATCAAGAACTTCAAGGAAAGAGGTTCAATTCTTGTTAAGAAGGCTTCAGGGCGTCCAAGAAAGTCCAGCAAGCGCCAGGATTGTCTCCTAAAGAGGATTCAGCTGCGAGATTGGAGTGCCACCAGTGCAGAGCTTGCTCAGGAATGGCAGCAGGCAGGTGTGAGCGCATCTGCACGCACAGTGAGGCGAAGACTTTTGGAAGATGGCCTGGTGTCAAGAAGGCCAGCAAAGAAGCCACTTCTCTCCAAAAAAAACATCAGGGACAGATTGATCTTCTGCAGAAAGCATGGTGAATGGACTGCTGAGGACTGGGGCAAAGTCATATTCTCCGATGAAGCCTCTTTCCGATTGTTTGGGGCATCTGGAAAAAGACTTGTCTGGAGAAGAAAAGGTGAGCGCTACCATCTGTCCTGTGTCATGCCAACAGTAAAGCATCCTGAGACCATTCATGTGTGGGGTTGCTTCTCATCCAAGGGAGTGGGCTCACTCACAATTTTGCCCAAAAACACAGCCATGAATAAAGAATGGTACCAAAACACACTCCAACAGCAACTTCTTCCAACAATCCAACAACAGTTTGGTGAAGAACAATGCATTTTCCAGCACGATGGAGCACCGTGCCATAAGGCAAAAGTGATAACTAAGTGGCTCGGGGACCAAAACGTTGACATTTTGGGTCCATGGCCTGGAAACTCCCCAGATCTTAATCCCATTGAGAACTTGTGGTCAATCCTCAAGAGGCGGGTGGACAAACAAAAACCCACTAATTCTGACAAACTCCAAGAAGTGATTATGAAAGAATGGGTTGCTATCAGTCAGGAATTGGCCCAGAAGTTGATTGAGAGCATGCCCAGTCGAATTGCAGAGGTCCTGAAAAAGAAGGGCCAACACTGCAAATACTGACTCTTTGCATAAATGTCATGTAATTGTTGATAAAAGCCTTTGAAACGTATGAAGTGTGTGTAATTATATTTCACTACATCACAGAAACAACTGATGTAAGCAGTTTAGCAGCAAATTTTGTGAAAACTAATATTTGTGTCATTCTCAAAACTTTTGGCCACGACTGTACAAGTCTACTTGATATGGACAGCAGCAGCAGGTAAAGGTAATGGTGTAGTATGAAGCCTACACATAACAAATCAACTTGATCAGGACAGCAGCAGGTAAAGGTAACAATGTAGTATGAGGCCTTTACATAGCTACAAAGGATCATGATGACAACAGCAGCAGGGAGATGTTAAGTTTACAGTGTAGTTTAAGTCAAAAACAAGCTCGGCCTAACTTAGCATGTTTATGACAGACAGCAGCAGTATCAGCAGCAGGTAGATAGTAACATAGAAACATAGAAACATAGAATGTGTCGGCAGATAAGAACCATTTGGCCCATCTAGTCTGCCCAATATACTGAATACTATGGATAGCCCCCGGCCCTATCTTATATGAAGGATGGCCTTATGCCTATCCCATGCATGCTTAAACCCCTTCACTGTATTTGCAGCTACCACTTCTGCAGGAAGGCTATTCCATGCATCCACTACTCTCTCAGTAAAGTAATACTTCCTTATATTACTTTTAAACCTTTGCCCCTCTAATTTAAAACTGTGTCCTCTTGTGGTAGTTTTTCTTCTTTTAAATATGCTCTCTTCCTTTACCGAGTTGATTCCCTTTATGTATTTAAAAGTTTCTATCATATCCCCTCTGTCTCTTCTTTCTTCCAAGCTATACATATTAAGGTCCTTTAACCTTTCCTGGTAAGTTTTATCCTGCAATCCATGTACTAGTTTAGTAGCTCTTCTCTGAACTCTCTCTAGAGTATCTATATCCTTCTGGAGATATGGCCTCCAGTACTGCGCACAATACTCCAAGTGAGGTCTCACCAGTGTTCTGTACAGCGGCATAAGCACTTCACTCTTTCTACTGCTTATACCTCTCCCTATACATCCAAGCATTCTGCTGGCATTTCGTGCTGCTCTATTACATTGTCTTCCCACCTTTAAGTCTTCTGAAATAATTACTCCTAAATCCCTTTCCTCAGATACTGAGGTCAGGACTGTGTCAAATATTCTATATTCTGCCCTTGGGTTTTTACACCCCAGGTGCATTATCTTGCACTTATCCACATTAAATTTCAGTTTCCAGAGTTCTGACCATTCTTCTAGTTTTCCTAAATCCTTTTCCATTTGGCGTTTCCCTCCAGGAACATCAACCCTGTTACATATCTTTGTGTCATCAGCAAAAAGACAAACCTTACCAGCGAGGCCTTTTGCAATATCACTTATGAAGATATTAAACAAAATCGGTCCCAGTACAGATCCCTGTGGAACCCCACTGGTAACATGACCTTGTTTTGAATGTTCTCCATTGACTACAACCCTCTGTTGTCTGTCACTCAGCCACTGCCTAATCCACTCAACAATATGGGAGTCCATGCTCAATGACTGCAGTTTATTGATAAGTCTTCTATGTGGGACAGTGTCAAAAGCCTTACTAAAATCTAGATATGCGATGTCTACTGCACCTCCACTGTCTATTATTTTATTCACCCAGTCAAAAAAATCTATAAGATAACGGTTGAGTATAAGACATAAACATATCTTGGCATTACTCAGCAGGACAGGCAGCAGCAGGTAATGTGGTGTGACAAAAGGCCCAAAGATAACTCAGCATGATCAGGAAGACAGCAGCAGTATCAGCAGCAGGTTGATAGTAACGGTGGAGTATAAGGCCTACACATAACTCTGAAGGATCAGGATGAGAACAGCAGTCATTGGTAACGGTGGAGTATAAGGCCAACACATAACTCTGAAGGATCAGGACAAGATCAGCAGGCAGATGGTAAGTTAACGTTATATTATAAGCTTGGCCTTACTCAGAAGGAACAGACAGCAGCATGTTTTTAGTTTGCAGCAGGAAAGTGTTCCCAGGAATGGGGCCCCGGCAGGCGAATTAAATAACTATCAAAAAATTATACAACCCCAACTACAGCATGTTTATTCTTCGCCTACATAAAGAGTGTTCTCCCAGTCATAAAAAAAATTCAATAATTTCAACATAAATTTTTAAATTTCATTATTTTTTTTAATATTGTAATGGCCAATATAGCATAGTACAATATATCAGATATCAAAAAACAAATGCCCTGTAAGTTCTGTCCTAAAATGAGTGTTTATTAAACACTAAGTCTAAATACCAAATGTGTAGAATTAGAAAAAATATATATTATTAAGAGCATCAACAAAATTTAACCTGATAATAAAATTTTACTTTTAAAAAATCTACTTAAAAAAAACCTTTTGATTCAAGTATCCATACAGTGAACAGATTATTAACCTCAATAACACTATGTTGAAAAGTAACATTGGCTTAAATTATATTAGTGACAATTTTAACAAATAATGTAAAAATCAAATGTATCAAATGTATCATAAAAAAATACCATTTTTAATAAATAAAAAAAATTGAGGAGTGGGCAAAGAACTAACCAGCATGAATCCGATATAGCGTCCCGTTTTGTTAACTGTGCAAGATACAATGAGTAGAATCACTCACAAAATGGTGACATGGGAAAGAATATTATACAGTCAGCAGTTTATACCGCAAGTATTAAATCTGGGTTTATAATAAATTAGCATGTGCAAATAATCATTACATAATTGTCAAGAAGTAACATTAACCCCTTAACGACCCATGACATACAGTACAGACCAAAAGTTTGGACACACCTTCTCATTCAAAGAGTTTTCTTTATTTTCATGACTATGACGGCATCAAAACTATGAATTAACACATGTGGAATTATATACATAACAAAGTGTGAAACAACTGAAAATTAAGAGAATGCCAAGCAGTAATCAAAGCAAAAGGTGGCTACTTTGAAGAACCTAGAATATGACATATTTTCAGTTGTTTCACACTTGTTTGTTATGTATATAATTCCACATGTGTTAATTCATAGTTTTGATGCCTTCAGTGTGAATCTACAATTTTCATAGTCATGAAAATAAAGAAAACTCTTTGACTGAGAAGGTGTGTCCAAACTTTTGGTCTGTACTGTACATGTACGTCATTTCTTTACGGGACTTAACCAGCTCAGGACCGCCGAACGCAGGATTGCGTCCTGGCGGCGGCCATGTTATCCCTCCTGGACGCGCCGGCGCGTCCTCTCGCGAGAGGCGAGATTTCCTGTGAATGCGCGCACACAGGAGCGCGCGTTCACAGGAACCGGAGGTAAGCGAGTACATCTACAGCCTGCCAGCGGCGATCATTCGCTGGCAGGCTGTAGATGTGATTTTTTTTTAACCCCAAAATGGTATATTAGACGCTGTTTTGATAACAGCGTCTAATATACCTGCTACCTGGTCCTCTGGTGGTCCCTTTTGCTTGGATCGACAACCAGAGGACACAGGCAGCTCTGTAAAGTAGCACCAAACACCACTACACTACACCCCCCGTCACTTATTAACCCCTTATTAACCCCTGATCACCCCATATAGACTACCTGATCACCCCCCTGTCATTGATCACCCCCCTGTAAGGCTCCATTCAGACGTCCGTATGTATTTTGCGGATCCGCAAAACACATACGGACGTCTGAATGGAGCCTTACAGGGGGGTGATCAATGACAGGGGGGTGATCACCCCATATAGACTCTCTGATCACCCCCCTGTCATTGATCACCCCCCTGTAAGGCTCCATTCAGATGTCCGTATGTGTTTTGCGGATCCGCGGATCCACGGATCCGCAAAACACGACACTGCGGATCCGCAAAACACGGACACTGGCAATGTGCTTTCCGCATTTTGCGGATCCGCACATTGCCAGAACTATATAGAAAATGCCTTTTCTTGTCCGCAATTGCGGACAAGAATAGGACATGTTCTATAGGCTCTACAAAAAATGCAGTGTTCACCCCGATCGGGCCTGATCTTGTGCGCACACTTGCGTTCAGTCCGCCCCACTGCAGTGACAGAAATATTTTTTTTCTGACCACTGCAAAAACACCGTAAAATCGCTGCGGCTCTATAAAGATCACTTTTGAGGGGCATGGCGAGTTCATAGAAGATTTTGTTTTTTTGTCACAAGTTAGCGGAAATTGATAAATATTTTTTTTTGTTGTTGTTTTTCCTTACACACAGTAGCGCGCGTTCACAGGAACCGGAGTTAAACGAGTACATCTACAGCCTGCCAGCGGCGATCATTCACTGGCAGGCTGTAGATGAGATTTTTTTTAACCTCAAAATGGTATATTAGACGCTGTTTTGATAACAGCTAGGGATAAGCGAACCCGAACTGTATAGTTCGGGTTCGTACCGAATTTTGGGGTGTCCGTGACACGGACCCGAACCAGAACATTTTCGTAAAAGTCTGGGTTCGAGTTCGGTGTTCGGCGCATTCTTGGCGCTTTTTGAAAGGCTGCAAAGCAGCCAATCAACAAGCATCATACTACTTGGCCCAAGAGGCCATCACAGCCATGCCTACTATTGGCATGGCTGTGATTGGCCAGTGCACCATGTGACCCAGCCTCTATTTAAGCTGGAGTCACGTAGCGCCGCACGTCACTCTGCTATTATCAGTATAGGGAGAGGTTGCAGCTGCGACGTTAGGGTGAGATTAGGCAGATTAACTCCTCCAAAAGACTTCATTCTGTGATCGATCTGCAGCTGTGGATCATTGAAGTGCTATTATTGACTTGCTCACTTTTTTGAGGCTGCCCAGAGCGTTTTTAGATCACTTTTTTTCTGGGGTGATCGGCGGCCATTTTGTGACTTATGGTGCGCCTGCACGAGCTATCACCAAGTGTATTTAACCATCGATAGTGTGGTTATTTTGTGCTATATCCTACATCAGCTGCAGGCTGAGCCTGTGTCACCGAAGTGCATTTAACCATCAACAGTCTGGTTATTTTTTGGCCATATACTAAATCAGCTGCAGGCTGAGCCTGTTTCACCCAAGTGCATTTAACCATCAACAGTCTAATTATTTTTTGGCCATATACTACATCAGCTGCAGGCTGAGCCTGTGTCACCGAAGTGCATTTAACCATCAACAGACTGGTTATTTTTTGGCCATATATTACATCAGGGGCAAGTTGAGCCTGTCACCCAGCGCCTAAAAAATAGACCTGACATTTCTATTTAACCAAATCTGCACAGTTTTAGCTGGTCAAGTTATTTGTAGTGACCGTCAAAGCAGACTTTTTGTTCTGGGTTGAAAAAGCATTCCCAAATTTGCCATTCTGAAAATAACTAGTTTGTGGTATTTCAGGCCTACTTGAAATCTATCCCAAAAAGAAAATCTTACATTGAAGTTATTGATAGTATCATTCAGAAAAACCTAAGACACACGCTAGCGTGCTGATAGAAGTGTCATTCTGTGATTAAACCTATAACTGTCACACAGCGAAAAAAAAAACAGGTCTCACATCTCTATTCACCCAAATCTGCACAGTTTTAGCTGGTCAAGTTATTTGTAGTGACCGTCAAAGCAGACTTTTTGTTCTGGGTTGAAAAAGCATTCCCAAATTTGCCATTCTGAAAATAACTAGTTTGTGGTATTTCAGGCCTACTTGAAATCTATCCCAAAAAGAAAATCTTACATTGAAGTTATTGATAGTATCATTCAGAAAAACCTAAGACACACGCTAGCGTGCTGATAGAAGTGTCATTCTGTGATTAAACCTATAACTGTCACACAGCGCAAAAAAAAACAGGTCTCACATCTCTATTCAACCAAATCTGCACAGTTTTAGCTGGTCAAGTTATTTGTAGTGACCGTCAAAGCAGACTTTTTGTTCTGGGTTGAAAAAGCATTCCCAAATTTGCCATTCTGAAAATAACTAGTTTGTGGTATTTCAGGCCTACTTGAAATCTATCCCAAAAAGAAAATCTTACATTGAAGTTATTGATAGTATCATTCAGAAAAACCTAAGACACATGCTAGCGTCCTGATAGAAGTGTCATTCTGTGATTAAACCTATAACTGTCACACAGCGCAAAAAAAAACAGGTCTCACATCTCTATTCAACCAAATCTGCACAGTTTTAGCTGGTCAAGTTATTTGTAGTGACCGTCAAAGCAGACTTTTTGTTCTGGGTTGAAAAAGCATTCCCAAATTTGCCATTCTGAAAATAACTAGTTTGTGGTATTTCAGGCCTACTTGAAATCTATCCCAAAAAGAAAATCTTACATTGAAGTTATTGATAGTATCATTCAGAAAAACCTAAGACACACGCTAGCGTGCTGATAGAAGTGTCATTCTGTGATTAAACCTATAACTGATACACACAGCGCAAAAAAAAGACAGGTCTCACATCTCTATTCAACCAAATCTGCACAGTTTTAGCTGGTCAAGTTATTTGTAGTGACCGTAAAAGCAGACTTTTTGTTCTGGGTTGAAAAAGCATTCCCAAATTTGCCATTCTCAAAATTGTGGTGAACGGGAACAATAAGGAAAACATCTAATAAGATACGCGGACGCGGACGTGGACATGGTCGTGGTGGTGTTAGTGGACCCTCTGGTGCTGGGAGAGGACGTGACCGTTCTGCCACAGCCACACGTCCTAGTGAACCAACTACCTCAGGTCCCAGTAGCCAGCAGAATTTACAGCGATATTTGGTGGGGCCCAATGCCGTTCTAAGGATGGTAAGGCCTGAGCAGGTACAGGCATTAGTCAATTGGGTGGCCGACAGTGGATCCAGCACGTTCACATTATCTCCCACCCAGTCTTCTGCAGAAAGCGCACAGATGGCGCATGAAAACCAAGCCCATCGGTCTGTCACATCACCCCCATGCATATCAGGGAAACTGTCTGAGCCTCAAGTTATGCAGCAGTCTCTTATGCTGTTTGAAGACTCTGCTGCCAGGGTTTCCCAAGGGCATCCACCTAGCCCTTCCCCAGGGGTGGAAGAGATAGAATGCACTAACGCACAACCACTTATTTTTCCTGATGATGAGGACATGGGAATACCACCTCAGCACGTCTCTGATGATGACGAAACACAGGTGCCAACTGCTGCGTCTTTCTGCAGTGTGGAGACTGAACAGGAGGTCAGGGATCAAGACTGGGTGGAAGACGATGCAGGGGACGATGAGGTCCTAGACCCCACATGGAATGAAGGTCGTGCCACTTTCACAGTTCGGAGGAAGAGGCAGTGGTGAGACCGAGCCAACAGCGTAGCAAAAGAGGGAGCAGTGGGAAAAATCAGAACACCCGCCGCCAAGAGACTCCGCCTGCTACTGACCGCCGCCATCTGGGACCGAGCACCCCAAAGGCAGCTTCAAGGAGTTCCCTGGCATGGCACTTCTTCAAACAATGTGCTGACGACAAGACCCGAGTGGTTTGCACGCTGTGCCATCAGAGCCTGAAGCGAGGCATTAACGTTCTGAACCTTAGCACAACCTGCATGACCAGGCACCTGCATGCAAAGCATGAACTGCAGTGGAGTAAACACCTTAAAAACAAGGAAGTCACTCAGGCTCCCCCTGCTGCCTCTTCTGCTGCTGCCGCCTCGGCCTCTTCTGCTGCTGCCGCCGCCTCGGCCTCTTCTGCTGCTGCTGCCGCCGCCTCGGCCTCTTCCTCCGCCTCTGGAGGAACGTTGGCACCTGCCGCCCAGCAAACATGGGATGTACCACCAACACCACCACCTGCGTCACCAAGCATCTCAACCATGTCACACGGCAGCGTTCAGCTCTCCATCTCACAAACATTTGAGAGAAAGCGTAAATTCTCACCTAGCCACCCTCGATCCCTGGCCCTGAATGCCAGCATTTCTAAACTACTGGCCTATGAAATGCTGTCATTTAGGCTGGTGGACACACACAGCTTCAAACAGCTCATGTCACTTGCTGTCCCACAGTATGTTGTTCCCAGCCGCCACTACTTCTCTAAGAGAGCCGTGCCTTCCCTGCACAAATAAGTGTCCGATAAAATCAAGTGTGCACTGCGCAACGCCATCTGTGGCAAGGTCCACCTAACCACAGATACGTGGACCAGTAAGCACGGCCAGGGATGCTATATCTCCCTAACTGCACACTGGGTAAATGTAGTGGCGGCTGGGCCCCAGGCGGAGAGCTATTTGGCGCATGTCCTTCCGCCGCCAAGGATCGCAGGGCAACATTCTTTGCCTCCTGTCTCCTCCTCCTCCTACTCAGCTTCCTCCTCCTCTTCTTCCACCTGCTCATCCAGTCAGCCACACACCTTCACCACCAACTTCAGCACAGCACGGGGTAAACGTCAGCAGGCCATTTTGAAACTCATATGTTTGGGGGACAGGCCCCACACCGCACAGGAGTTGTGGCGGGGTATAGAACAACAGACCGACGAGTGGTTGCTGCCGGTGAGCCTCAAGCCCGGCCTGGTGGTGTGCGATAATGGGCGAAATCTCGTTGCAGCTCTGGGACTAGCCGGTTTGACGCACATCCCTTGCCTGGCGCATGTGCTGAATTTGGTGGTGCAGAAGTTCATTCGCAACTACCCCGACATGTCAGAGCTGCTGCATAAAGTGCGGGCCGTCTGTTCGCGCTTCCGGCGTTCACACCCTGCCGCTGCTCGCCTGTCTGCGCTACAGCGTAATTTCGGCCTTCCCGCTCACCGCCTCATATGCGACGTGCCCACCAGGTAGAACTCCACCTTGCATATGCTGGACAGACTGTGCGAGCAGCAGCAGGCCATAGTGGAGTTTCAGCTGCAGCACGCACGGGTCAGTCGCACTGCGGATCAGACACACTTCACCACCAATGACTGGGCCTCCATGCGAGACCTGTGTGCCCTGTTGCGTTGTTTCGAGTACTCCACCAACATGGCCAGTGGCGATGACGCCGTTATCAGCGTTACAATACCACTTCTATGTCTACTTGAGAAAACACTTAGGGCGATGATGGAAGAGGAGGTGGCCCAGGAGGAAGAGGAGGAAGAGGGGTCATTTTTAGCACTTTCAGGCCAGTCTCTTCGAAGTGACTCAGAGGGAGGTTTTTTGCAACACCAGAGGCCAGGTACAAATGTGGCCAGACAGGGCCCACTACTGGAGGACGAGGAGGACGAGGATGAGGAGGAGGTGGAGGAGGATGAGGATGAAGCATGTTCACAGCGGGGTGGCACCCAAAGCAGCTCGGGCCCATCACTGGTGCGTGGCTGGGGGGAAACACAGAACGATGACGATACGCCTCCCACAGAGGACAGCTTGTCCTTACCTCTGGGCAGCCTGGCACACATGAGCGACTTCATGCTGCAGTGCCTGCGCAACGACAGCAGAGTTGCCCACATTTTAACGTTTGCAGACTACTGGGTTGCCACCCTGCTGGATCCCCGGTACAAAGACAATGTGCCCACCTTACTTCCTACACTGGAGCGTAATAGGAAGATGCGCGAGTACAAGCGCACGTTGGTAGACGCGCTACTGAGAGCATTCCCAAATGTCACAGGGGAACCAGTGGAAGCCCAAGGCGAAGGCAGAGGAGGAGCAAGAGGTCGCCAACGCAGCTGTGTCACGGCCAGCTCCTCTGAGGGCAGGGTTAGCATGGCAGAGATGTGGAAAAGTTTTGTCACCACGCCACAGCTAACTGCACCACCACCTGAAACGGAATGTGTTAGCAGGAGGCAACATTTCACTAACATGGTGGAACAGTACCTGTGCACACCCCTCCACGTACTGACTGATGGTTCGGCCCCATTCAACTTCTGGGTCTCCAAATTGTCCACGTGGCCAGAGCTAGCCTTTTATGCCTTGGAGGTGCTGGCCTGCCCGGCGGCCAGCGTTTTGTCTGAACGTGTATTCAGCACGGCAGGGGGCGTTATTACAGACAAACGCAGCCAATGTGGACAAGCTGACGTTCATAAAAATGAACCAGGCATGGATCCCACAGGACCTGTTATTCCCTTGTGCAGATTAGATATTAACTACCTCCCCTTAACAATATATTATTCTACTCCAGGGCACTTCCTCATTCAATACTATTTTTAATTTCATTTTACCATTATATTGTGGGGCAACCCAAAGTTGAATGAACCTCTCCTCTGTCTGGGTGCCGGGGCCTAAATGTGTGACAGTGGCCTGTTCCAGTGGTGGGTGACGTGAAGCCTGATTCTCTGCTATGACATTAAGACAAATTCTGTGCTGACATAAGGCCAGATTCTCTGTTACGGGACCTCTCTACTCTGCCTGGGTGCCTGGGCCTAAATGTGTGACAGTGGCCTGTTCCAGTGGTGGGTGACGTGATGCCTGATTCTCTGCTATGACATGAAGACAGATTCTGTGCTGACATAAGGCCAGATTCTCTGTTACAGGACCTCTCTCCTCTGTCTGGGTGCCGGGGCCTAAATGTGTGACAGTGGCCTGTTCCAGTGGTGGGTGACGTGAAGCTTGATTCTCTGCTATGACATGAAGACAGATTCTGCGCTGACATAAGGCCAGATTCTCTGTTACGGGACCGCTCTCCTCTGTCTGGGTGCCGGGGCCTAAATGTGTGACAGTGGCCTGTTCCAGTGGTGGGTGACGTGAAGCCTGATTCTCTGCTATGACATGAATACAGATTCTGCGCTGACATAAGGCCAGATTCTCTGTAACGGGACCTCTCTCTTCTGCCTGGGTGCCTGGGCCTAAATGTGTGACAGTGGCCTGTTCCAGCGGTGGCTGACTTGAAGCCTGATTCTCTGCTATGACATGAAGACAGATTCTGCGCTGACATAAGGCCAGATTCTCTGTTACGGGACTGCTCTCCTCTGTCTGGGTGCCGGGGCCTAAATGTGTGACAGTGGCCTGTTCCAGTGGTGGGTGACGTGAAGCCTGATTCTCTGCTATGACATAAATACAGATTCTGCGCTGACATAAGGCCAGATTCTCTGTTACGGGACCTCTCTCCTCTGCCTGGGTGCCTGGGCCTAAATGTGTGACAGTGGCCTGTTCCAGTGGTGGCTGACGTGAAGCCTGATTCTCTGCTATGACATGAAGACAGATTCTGCGCTGACATAAGGCCAGATTCTCTCTTACGGGACCGCTCTCCTCTGTCTGGGTGCCGGGGCCTAAATGTGTGACAGTGGCCTGTTCCAGTGGTGGGTGACGTGATGCCTGATTCTCTGCTATGACATAAAGACAGATTCTGCGCTGACATAAGGCCAGATTCTCTGTTACGGGACCTCTCTCCTCTGCCTGGGTGCCTGGGCCTAAATGTGTGACAGTGGCCTGTTCCAGTGGTGGGTGACGTGAAGCCTGATTCTCTGCTATGACATTAAGACAGATTCTGTTCTGACATAAGGCCAGATTCTCTGTTACGGGACCTCTCTCCTCTGCCTGGGTGCCTGGGCCTAAATGTGTGACAGTGGCCTGTTCCAGTGGTGGGTGACGTGATGCCTGATTCTCTACTATGACATGAAGACAGATTCTGTGCTGACATAAGGCCAGATTCTCTGTTACAGGACCTCTCTCCTCTGTCTGGGTGCCGGGGCCTAAATGTGTGACAGTGGCCTGTTCCAGTGGTGGGTGACGTGAAGCTTGATTCTCTGCTATGACATGAAGACAGATTCTGCGCTGACATAAGGCCAGATTCTCTGTTACGGGACCGCTCTCCTCTGTCTGGGTGCCGGGGCCTAAATGTGTGACAGTGGCCTGTTCCAGTGGTGGGTGACGTGAAGCCTGATTCTCTGCTATGACATGAAGACTGATTCTGCGCTGACATGAAGCCAGATACTCTGCTATGGCATAAAGAGACTGATTCTCTGCTGACATGAAGCCAGATTCTTTGCTATGGCATGAAGAGACTGATTCTCTGCTGATGTGAAGCCAGATTCTCTGCTATGGGACCTCTGTCCAATTGATATTGGTTCATTTTTATTTTTTTAATTTTAATTTTAATTCATTTCCCTATCCACATTTGTTTGCAGGGGATTTACCTACATGTTTCTGCCTTTTGCAGCCCTCTAGCTCTTTCCTGGGCTGTTTTACAGCCTTTTTAGTGCCCAAAAGTTCGGGTCCCCATTGACTTCAATGGGGTTCGGGTTTGGGACGAAGTTCGGGTCGGGTTCGGATCCCGAACCCGAACATTTCCGGGAAGTTCGGCCGAACTTCTCGAACCCGAACATCCAGGTGTTCGCTCAACTCTAATAACAGCGTCTAATATACCTGCTACCTGGTCCTCTAGTGGTCCCTTTTGCTTGGATCGACCACCAGAGGACACAGGCAGCTCTGTAAAGTAGCACCAAACACCACTACACTACACCCCCCTGTCACTTATTAACCCCTTATTAACCCCTGATCACCCCATATAGACTCCCTGATCACCCCCCTGTCATTGATCACCCCCCTGTAAGGCTCCATTCAGACGTCCGTATATGTTTTGCGGATCTGCGGATCCACGGATCCGCAAAACACGGACACCGCGGATCCGCAAAACACGGACAGTGGCAGTGACAGAAATATTTTTTTACTGACCACTGCAAAAACACCGTAAAATCGCTGCAGCGCTATAAAGATCACTTTTGAGGGGCATGGCGAGTTCATAGAAGATTTATTTTAGCGGAAATTTATTTATTTATTTATTTATTTTGTTTTTTCTTACAAAGTCTCATATTCCAATAACTTGTGACAAAAAATAAAATCTCACATGAACTCACCATACCCCTCACGGAATCCAAATGCATAAAAATTTTTAGACATTTATATTCCAGACTTCTTCTCACGCTTTAGTGCCCCTAAAATGCCAGGGCAGTATAAATACCCCACATGTGACCCTATTTTGGAAGGAAGACACCCCAAGGTATTTTGTGAGGGGCATGGCGAGTTCATGTAAAATTTTATTTTTTGTCACAAGTTAGTGGAATATGAGACTTTGTAAGAGAAAAAAAAAAAACATTTTCTACTAACTTGTGCCAAAAAAAAATATTCTAGGAACTCGCCATGCCCCTCACGGAATACCTTGGGGTGTCTTCTTTCCAAAATGGGGTCATTTGTGGAGCATTTATACTGCCCTGGCATTTTAGGGGACGTAAAGCGTGAGAAGTAGTTCGGAATCCAAATGCGTAAAAAATGCCCTGTGAAATCGTAAAGATTCTCATTGGAATTTGGGCCCCTTTGCGCACCTAGGCTGCAAAAAAGTGTCACACATGTGGTATAGCCATACTCAGGAAAAGTAGGGCAATGTGTTTTGGGGTGTATTTTTACATATACCCATACTGTGTGTGAGAAATATCTCTGTAAATGACAACTTTTAAAAAATTTTAATACAAAGTTGTCAATTTACAGAGATATTCCTCTCACCCAGCATGGGTATATGTAAAAATACACCCCAAAAATACACCCCATGTGTGACACTTTTTTGCAGCCTAGGTGCGTAAAAGGGCCGAAAGTCCAACGAGTACCTTTAGGCTTTACAGGGTTGCTCACAATTTAGCCCCCCCAAAATGCCAGAACTGTAAACACACCCCACAAATGACCCCATTTCAGAAAGTAGACACCCCAAGGTATTCGCTGAGGGGCATATTGAGTCCATAAAAGATTGAACTTTTTGTCACTAGTTAGCAAAAAAGTGTCACACATGTGGTATCGCTATACTCAGGAGAAGTAGGGAAATGTGTTTTGGGGTGTATTTTTACATATACCCATGCTGGGTGAGAGAAATATCTCTCTAAAATTACAACTTTGTATAAAAAAATGGGAAAAGTTGACTTTTACAGAGATATTTCTCTCATCCAGCATGGTTATATGTAAAAATACACCCCAAAACAAATTGCCCTACTTCTCCTGAGTACGGCGATACCACATGTGTGACACTTTTTTGCAGCCTAGGTGCGCAAAGGGGCCCAAATTCCAAAGAGTATCTTTACGATTTCACAGGGCATTTTTTACGCATTTGGATTCAAAACTTCTTCTCACGCTTTAGGGCCCCTAAAATGCCAGGGCAGTATAAATACCCCACATGTGACCCCATTTTCGAAAGAAGACACCCCAAGGTATTCCGTGAGGGGCATGGTGAGTTCATGTAAAATTTTATTTTTTGTCACAAGTTAGTGGAATACGAGACTTTGTAAGAAAAATAAATAAATAAAAAATAATCATCATTTTCCGCTAACTTGTGCCCCAAATTTTTTTTTTCTAAAAACTCACCATGCCCCTCACGGAATACCTTGGGGTGTCTTCTTTCCAAAATGGGGTCACTTGTGGGGTATTTATACTGCCCTGGCATTTTAGGGGACCTAAAGCGTGAGAAGTAATTTGGAATCCAAATGCGTAAAAAATGCCTTGTGAAATCTTAAAGGTGCTCTTTAGAATTTGGGCCCCTTTGCGCACCTAGGCTGCAAAAAAGTGTCACACATGTGGTATCGCCGTACTCAGGAGAAGTTAGGCAATGTAGTTTGGGGTGTCTTTTTACATATACCCATGCTGGGTGAGAGAAATATCTCTCTAAAATGACAACTTTGTATAAAAAAATTGGAAAAGTTGACTTTTAGAGAGATATTTCTCCCCACAAGTGACCCCATTTTGGAAAGAAGACACCCCAAGGTATTTCGTGATGGGCATAGTGAGTTCATGGAAGTTTTTTTTTTTGTCACAAGTTAGTGGAATATAAGACTTTGTAAGAAAAAATAAATAAAATCATCCTTTTCCGCTAACTTGTGACAAAAAATAAAAACTTCCATGAACTCACTATGCCCATCAGCGAATACCTTAGGGTGTCTACTTTCCGAAATGGGGTTATTTGTTGGGTGTTTTTAATGTCTGGGCATTGTAGAACCTCAGGAAACATGACAGGTGCTCAGAAAGTCAGAGCTGCTTCAAAATGTGGAAATTCACATTTTTGTACCATAGTTTGTAAACGCTATAACTTTTGCACAAGCCAGTAAATATACACTTATTGCATTTTTTTTATCAAAGACATTTAGAACAATATATTTAGAGAAAAATGTATATAGAAATGTAGTTTTATTTTAAAAATTTTACAACTGAAAGTGAAAAATGTCGTCATTTTTTTTTGCAAAAATTTTGGTAAATTTCAATTATTAACCAAAAAAGTTAAAATGTCAGCAGCAACGAAATACCACCAAATGAAAGCTCTATTAGTGAGAAGAAAAGGAGGTAAAATTCATTTGGGTGGTAAGTTTTATGACCGAGCAATAAACCGTGAAAGTAATGTAGTGCAGAATTGTAAAAAGTGGTCTGGTCATTAAGGGTGTTTAAGCTAGGGGAGCTGAGGTGGTTAAAGACCCGTGACGTACATGTACACTTCATGGGCATAGGGCGGATGCAGGAGCTGCGCCCGCCTGATCCACGGCAGGGGTCCGGCTGTCACTAATAGCCGGACTCCTGCTGCATGCGCCAGCATCAGTGAAATCACCAATGCCGGAGCATTAGCCCTTCATGTGCCGCAGTCAGCGCTGACCGCGGTACGTGCGACGTCGGGCGAGGATCGGAGCTGCCATCGAGTCCCCATGCTGCTGTGACAGGGACCCGTTGGCAAGGAAGGCAAGTACTGGAATGCATTGTAAAGGGGATCAGACCCCCAAAAGTTGAAGTTCCAAAGTGGGACAAAAAAAGTAAAAAAAATTTGAAAAAATAATGTTTTCCCCCCAAAAAATGTAAAGTTTCAAGTAAAAAAAACGTCATTTTCCTCAAATAAAGTAAATAAATAAAAAAAATAGGGAAAAAAAGAAAAGTAGACATATTAGGTATCGCCGCGTCTGTATCAACTGGCTCTTTAAACATATCACATGACCTAACCCCTCAGATGAACACCGTAAAAAAATAGAATAAAATCTGTGCTAAATAAACCATTTTTTTGTCACCTTACATCACTAAAAGTACAACACCAAGCGATCAAAAAGTCATATGGACCCCAAAATAGTGCCAATCAAACCTTCATCTCATCCCGAAAAATTGTACCCTACCTAAGATAATCGCCCAAAAACTGAAAAAACTATGGCTCTCAGAATATAGAGACACTAAAACATGATTTTTTTTTGTTTCAAAAATTACATAATTGTGTAAAACTTAACTAAATAAAAAAAGTATACATATTAGGTATTGCCACGTCTGTAACGACCGGCTCCATAAAAATACCACATGACCTTTAAATAAAAACTGTTTAAAAAAAGCTATTTTTAGTCACCTTACATTACAAAATGTAGAGGTGGAACGAATCAAATTTTTTTCGAATCAGAATCCAAAAAGGTTCTCGAATATATCGAATCTTTCGAATCTCGAATCCTACGAATCCTGTACATAAGAATTGTGTAAACGGTGTAAGAAACAAAGTGATCCAAACTCATTATTCTTTTTAATATGAAAAAATAAAGAGTCCTAATTTTTTAGCAAAGTATTCGGTGCTGTTATGTGGTGCTTGCTTAGGGTTTTACTAGGGAAAGTTCACGGGTAGAAAATAGCAGGCGTATCGGGAGGCGCGGGGGATGTGACGTTTTGGCGGTATTCGTCGGATTCGAATTTCGTAAATTACGCTGGGATTCGAGTCCACAAATCCCACGAATCCAGCAAAATTCAAGGGATTCAAGGATTCGAAGGATTCGTCGTCCTACCACTAACAAAAAGTTTAATAGAAAGCGATCAAAAAGTCATACACACCCCAAACTGTCATCTCATCCTGCAAAAATCATATCCTACCTAAGATAATCGGCCAAAAACTGAAAAAACTATGGCTCTCAGACTATGGAGACACTAAAACATGATTTTGGTTTAAAAAATGAAATCATTGTGTAAAACTTATATAAATAAAAAAAAGTAGACATGTTAGGTATCACTGCATCTGTAATAACCTGCTCTATAAAAATATCACATGACCTAACCCCTCAGGTGAATACCGTAATTTTTTTAAAATAAAAACGGTGTAAAAAAAAAGCCATTTTTTTCACCTTACATCACAAAAAGTGTAAAAGCAAACAATCAAAATGTCATACGCACCCCAAAATAGTGCCAATCAAACTGTCATCTCATCCCGCAAAAATCATACCCTACCTAAGATAATTGCCCAAAAACTGAAAAAACTATGGCTCTCAGACTATGGAGACACTAAAACATGATTTTCTTGTTGTTTAAAAAATGAAATCATTGTGTAAAACTTATATAAATAAATAAAAGTAGACATGTTAGGTATTGCCGCATCTGTAATAACCTGCTCTCTAAAAATATCACATGACCTAACCCCTCAGGTGAATACTGTAAAAAAAATTAAATATAAACTGTGTAAAAAAAAATTTTTTGTCACCTTACATCACAAAAAGTGTAATAGCAAGCAATCAAAAAGTCATACGCACCCCAAAATAGTGCCAATCAAACCGTCACCTCATCTCGCAAAAATCATACCCTACCTAAGATAATCGACCAAAAACTGAAAAAACTTTGGCTCTCAGACTATGGAGAAACTAAAACATGATTTTTTTTGTTTCAAAAATTAAATCATTGTGTAAAACTTACCGTATTTTTCGCTTTATAAGACGCACTTTTTTCCCCCCAAAAGTGGGGGGAAAATGGCAGTGCGTCTTATAAACCAAACACTGTCATGTTTACTTTGGTGACGCTGATACATCGCAAGCCGCGATGTATCAGAGTGGTGGGAGGAGGGGACGGAGGCTGGCAACACTCGCGGCGGGGCCCGATGCAGTCACTGTACTGTAATACATCGGGCTCCGCTCACGGCAATTTTCACATGTAAAGTCTATAATCTTCAAGCAGTATCTCTGCTTTTAACTAAGGCAATCCTCTGTAGCGCAACTCACTATGAAAGCGGCAGGCAGGGCGGTAGCGTAACCTCGCGATTCTTACTCATTCACGCTCCTCCCAGTTCCTTCATGAATGAAGTGGGAGGAGCGTGAATGAGTAAGCATCGCGAGGTTACGCTGCCACCCTGCCTGCCGCTTTCATAGTGAGTTGCACTACAGAGAATTGCCCTAGTTAAAAGCAGAGATACTGCTTGAAGATTATAGACTTTACATATGAAAACTGCTTCATTACAATCTGCTTTCTTCTATAACAGTACTCACTATGAAAGCAGCGGTCCAGCCGCCGCGTGACGTCACTCACTCGGTCATGCTCCTCCCACTTCATTAATGAAGCTGGCAGGAGCATGACTGACTGAGTGAGTGACGTCACATGCTGGCTGGACTGCTGCTTTTATAGTAAGTACTGGTATAGAAGAAAGCAGAGCATTTAAAAGATTTTACATATAAAGTCTACTGTGTGCCCTGTGGTGTAATGGGGGTCACTATTCGCACAGGGACAATATACTGTGACACATATGATACTGTGACCAGCATAAGATCATCTTATGCTGGTCACAGTATCATATGTGTCACAGTATATTGTCCCTGTGTGAATAGTGACCCCCATTACATAAGATGCTATATATGATGCTACATCCCCCATAGTAGTGTATCATCCACACATCCCCCCCATAACAGTGCGTCATCCACAGGTCCCCCCATAACAGTGTCATCCACAGGTCCCCCCATAACAGTGTCATCCACAGGTCCCCCCATAAGTGTCATCCACAGGTCCCCCCATAACAGTGTCATCCACAGGTCCCCCATAACAGTGCGTCATCCACAGGTCCCCCCATAACAGTGCGTCATCCACAGATCCCTCCATAACAGTGTCATCCACAGATCCCCCCATAACAGTGTCATCCAAAGGTCCCCCATAACAGTGCGTCATCCACAGGTCCCCCCATAACAGTGCGTCATCCACAGACCACCATTAGTTCAAAACCCAGCAAAAGCACACCTTTTGGTTCAAATATTTTTTTTCTTATTTTCCTTTTCAAAAATCTAGGTGCGTCTTATCATCAGGTGCATCTTATAAAGCGAAAAATACGGTACATAAATTAAAAAAAGTAGACATATTAGGTATTTCCACGTCCGTAACGACCGGCTCTATAAAAATACCACATGACCTAACCCCTCAGGTGAATACCGTAAAAACAAACAAAAAAAAACGGTGCAATAAAAGCCATTTTTGGTCACCTTAAATCACTGAAAGTGGAATAGCAAGCGATCAAAAAGTCATATGCACCCTATAATAGTAACAATCAAACCGTCATCTCATCCCGAAAAAAATGAGCCCCTACACAAGACAGTTACTCAAAAATAAATAAATCTACGGCTTTCAGAATGTGGAGACACTAAAAAATATTTTTTATTATTGTCGCGTCCGTGACAACCTGTTCTATAAAAATACCACATGATCTAACCTGTCAGATGAATGTTGTAATGACAAAAAATAAAAACTGTGCCAAAACAGCTATTTCTTGTTACCTTGCTTCACAAAAAGTGTAATATGGAGCAACCAAAAATCATATGTACCCTAAAATAGTACCAATGAAACTGCCACCTTATCCTGTATTTTCAAAAGTGGGGTCACTTTTTTGGAGTTTCTAATCTAGGGGTACATCAGGGGGTCTTCAAATGTGATATGGCAGCTTAAAATTATCCCAGTGAAATCTGCTTTCCAAAAAATTATATGACGTTCCTTTCCTTCTGCGCAATGCCGTTTGCCCGTACAGCAGTTTACGACCACATATGGGGTGTTTCTGGAAACTACAGAATCAGGGCCATAAATATTGTGTTTTATTTGGCTGTTAACTCTTGCTTTGTAACTGGAAAAAATGGATTAAAATGGAAAAATCATCCAAAAAGTGAAATTCTGAAATGTCATTCTCTATTTTCCATTAATTCTTGTGGAACACCTAAAGGGTTAACAAAGTTTCCAAAATCTGTTTTGTATACCTTGATGGGTGTAGTTTTAAAAATGGGGTCACTTTTTTGGAGTTTCTACTCTAGGGGTGCATCAGGGGGCAGGGGCGTAGCTAAAGGCTCATGGGCCCTGGTGCCAGGGTTCAGCTTGGACCCCCCCCCCCCCACCTTCCCTCATTGCTTTATGGCAAGGGGCAGGGGTGCACCTAGCCTTTCTGCTGTCTGAGGCAAAAATTAAAACGTTTCCCCCCCATGCCAAATTCTCAACCTAACCCATTCCACCAGTCATACTGTTAAAGGGGTCGTCCTCTTTTTACTACTGATGACCTAGCCTCAAGATAGATCATGAATATCAGATTGGCAGGTGTCTCCCGGCCCCCCGGCTGATCAGCTGGTTTGAGGAGAGGGCAGCGCTCATATGAGAGCTGCTTTCTCTGCTCTGTTTACCTGCTTGCTGCAGCAATTGCAATGATGAGAAGGTAAACAGAGCAGAGAAGGCAGTGCTTGTACGGAAAAAAAAAAAGCCGACAACCCCTTTAAAGGGATTCTGTCACCAGGTTTCACCCCCTCCAGATAAAAATATGGTTATGTTCAGGGAGCTTTCACGATTCCTAATGTGGTCTTATAAATGTAATCTGTAGGCTCATTTTGCTAAAAAAAACGCTATTACTAACCTCTCATTCAACAAAATAAGGTGCCCAAGGGGATGTAAATGGATCCAAGCTGCCGCCCGCACCCGCCACCGTTCGTGCCCAGCTCCGCCTTTCCCGACCTCACCGCCGCCTCATAATCCTGTGTGACGCCTCCGGCTCTCCCTCCCTCCCCCCTCCTGCTCTAACATCTCGCGCGTGCGCACAGGGCTCTGCCTGATGCGCCCGTGCGGACTTCTCTGTTCGGATTCATAGAGCGAAGTGCGCATGCAGGTCGGGAAAGGCGGAGCTGGGCACGAACGGCGGTGGGTCCGGGCGGCAGCTTGGATCCATTTACATCCCCTTGGGCACCTTATTTTGTTGAATGACAGGTTAGTAATAGCGTTTTTTTAGCAAAATGAGCCTACAGATTAGATTTATAAGACCACATTAGGAATCGTGAAAGCTCCCTGAACATAACCATATTTTTATCTGGAGGGGGTGAAACCTGGTGACAGAATCCCTTTAAAGACATACTTGGAAAACATGACATTCAGCGCTACAGAACATCCAGGGTAATACAGCGCCACATATGTACCTCTTACATCCAGTGGTGTCTCCTCTCTGATATAGATATTCTCTTTCCTCATCTTCTCCTTTCAGACCAGACCGCCATGGTGACTTCTTTCAGCCACGTCTCGTCCCTGCAGAGTTTAATAAACAGACATCTTACTTTCCTACTTTTGCATCATCCTCCTCACCTTCATAACACCCCATCCTGCCCCCCCCCCCAATACTATATTGCAGAAACAGTCCCCCTGAAAATACTGGTACCATACAGATAGTGTGCCAATACAAAAAAATACCCCCTTACCTTTCAGATCAGACCCCCATATCAAACCCCAGGTGAGACCCCCCCATCTCAGACCATACCCCCTTTAGACCTCTGTCAGACCCCATATCAGACTCGCCTTAGACCTCCATGTCAGACCCAGCCCCAATATCAGACCTCAGATAAGACCCCCATTAGACCTCTAGACCCCCATTAGACCTCAGACCAGACCTCCAAACCCCAATTTTTGACCCCCATTAGACCTCCAGACCCCCATTAGACCTCTCCAGACCCCCATTATACCTCTCTAGACCCCCAGTCAGACCCCTAATCAGACCTTTCAGACCCCTGAATAAGACCCTTCAGACCCCCAACCACACCTTTCAGGCCCCCATATCAGACCTCCAGTCCCCCCTATTAGACCCTTCAGACCCCCATATCAGACCTCCAGTCCCCCCATTAGACCCTCCAGACCCCCATATCATACCTCCAGTCTCCCAATTTGACCCCTCAGACCTCCATAACAGACCTCCAGTCCCCCCCATTAGACCCTTCAGACCCCATATCAGACCTCCAATCCCCCCCATTAGACCCTTCAGACCCCCATATCAGACCTCCAGTCCCCCCATTAGACCCTTCAGACCCCTATATCAGACCTCCAGTCCCCCCATTAGACCCTCCAGACCCCTATATCAGACCTCCAGTCCCCCCCATTAGACCCATCAGACCCCCATATCAGACCGCAGATCAGACTAAAATAATAACATAACTTACCTCTCCTGCCGCCACTCCCTCTGTCCTGGCTCTTTTCTTAGGGCCCGCACTGCAGTCACCTGACTGCCTGCAGCGACGGGTCAGAGTGCGCTCTGTACGTCCTGATGCTGCAAGCAGCCAGGACAGAGCAGCGTGGGACCTGAGAAGAGTGAGCAGGAGGAGGGGGTAAGTACGGTGCTCACAGCGCTTCTCTCCCTGCCTCCTGCATATTAGTGAGCGCTTCCATAATGGAAGTGCCACTAGGATTCTTTTTATAAGATGCAGTGCATCTTATAAAGGAAAAATACTGTGCCACTGGCAAGGGGGGCCCTCTGGACCCCCCTGGCTTGGGGGCCCAGTCACAACTGCGACCACTGCGACCCCTATAGCTGCGCCAGTGTCAGGAGGGCTTCCAATGGGACATGGCGTAAAAAAATCAGTCCAGCAAAATCTGCCTTCCAAAAACCATATGGCATTCTTTTTCCTTCTGCGCCCTGCCGTTTGCGCGTACAGCAGTTTACAGCCACATATAGGGTGTTTCTGTAAACTACAGAATCAGGGACATAAATATTGAGTTTTGTTTGGCTGTTACCCCTTGCTTTGTAACTGGAATTTTTTTTGTTAAAATGGAAAATTTCCATAATTCTTGTGGAACACCTAAAGGGTTAACAAAGTTTGTAAAATCAGTTTTGAATACTTTGAGGGGTATACTTTGTAAAATGGGGTAATTTTTTGGGGTGGTTTCTATTATGTAAGCCTCACAAAGTCCTGAAAAAGTGTGTTTTAAAAATTTTCAGAATTTTTTTTAAGATTTGCCTTCTAACGTCCCCACAAAATGATCCAAACATGAAGTAGACATATGGGGAATGTAAAGTAACAACTATCTTTGGAGGTATTACTATCATTTATAAAAGTAGAGAAATTGAAATTTGGAAATTTGTTAATTTTTCTAAATATTTGGTAAATTTTTATTTAATTTTACCACTGTCCTCTACTTATTTTTATTTTTTTACGGTGTTCATCTGAGGGGTTAGGTCATGTGATATGTTTATAGATCCGGTCGATACGGACGCGGCGATACGTAATATGTATACTTTTTTTTTTTTCCTATTTTTTACCAAATTTTTTAAACTTTATTTGGGGAAAATTAAGTTTTTGTTTATTTTTACTTGAAACTTTACATTTTTGGGAGGGAAAACTTTATTTTTTCAACTTTTTTTACTTTATTTTTTGTCCCTCTTTGGGACTTCAACTTTTGGGGGTCTAATCCCTTTTACAATGCATTCCAATACTTCTGTATTGGAATGCATTGGCTGTATGAGTAATACTGTGTGTATTACTCATACAGCTTCCGGCCTGTGAGATCCAGGGGGCTGGATCTCACAGGCTCATCACCAGAAGGCAGCGTGATGCCTTCCTTAGACATCACGCTGCCTTCCATGCCATCAGGTCCCCCCTACAGCTGCATGGGGACCCAATGGCATCGCCGCCTGCCGCCCGCCGGATAAGATAAAAGACACAAACCGCAGATCTGAATTGACCTGCGGTTTGCGGCGATCGCCAACACGGGGGAGAGTCACGGGACCGTAGATGGCCTTCGTGCGGCCGTCTTCACCACTTGGAGAAATGTTCCCACTCACCTCATGGAAACGCTTGCATTAAGCATGCCGAATTTTTTTTTTAAGTGATAAACAATAACGGCGGAGCTACTCATTAGTGAGTTCATGTTTGGAAGTTGGATCTCTGTTTTGGGGGGGTTTAGTTTTTTTTTGGAGGTGTGGTCCTAAACGTTTGGGGGTTTCATTTTTTTTTGTTGTTTTCATTAAATTGAATGCTCAAAAAATGTTTTGTCTCACTCCCATTTCTTCTTGTTGCATGTTAAAGCTCTACTTGGAACCTTGTTAAGATCCAGCCATGCTAAATATGATTTTTTGCCATTTTTCAAGTGGTCTTAAACTTTTGATCAGGACTGTATAACAACTAAACAGTAAGAAACTAACACTAACATATTATTATTATTTTTTTTAACCATTTCACATCTGGGCCATTTTCCCCCTTCCTGACCAGGCCAAATTTTGCAAATCTGACATATCTCACTTTATGTGGTAATAACTTTGGAACGCTTTTACTTATCCAAGCAATTCAGAGATTGTTGTCTCGTGACACATTGTACTTCATGCTAGTCATAAATTTGAGTCAATATATTTCACCTTTATATATGAAAAAATCCCATATTTACCCACAATTTTGAAAAATTAGCAATTTTCTAAATTTCTATTTCTCTGCTTTTAAAACAGAAAGTGAAACCTCATAAAATATTTATTACTTAACATTCCCCATATGTCTAATTTATGTTGGCATCATTTTGGAAATGTCATTTAATTTTTTTAGGACTTTAGAAGGCTTAAAAGTTTAGAAGCAATTCTTAACATTTTTAAGAAAATTGCCAAAACCCACTTTTTAAGGACCCGTTCATGCCTGAAGTCACTTTGTGGGGCTTACATAGTGGATACACCCATAAATGACTCAATTATAGAAACTACACCCCTCAAGTTACTTAAAACTGATTTTACAAACTTTGTTAACTCTTTAGGCGTTCCACAAGAATTAAAGGAAAATGGAGATCAAATGTTTTAATTTAACTTTTTGGGCAGATTTTCCATTTTAATCCAATTTTTCTTTAACACATCGAGGGTTAACAGCCAAACAAAACCTAATATTTATTACCCAGATTCTGAGGTTTACAGAAACACCCCACATGTGATCATAAACTGCTGTATGGGCACACAGCAGGGCGCAGAAGAAAAGGAGCGCAACATGGTTTTTAGATGCCATGTCCCATTTGAAGCCCCTCTGATGCACCCTTACAGTATAAACTCCCAAAAAGTGACTCCATTTTGGAAACTAGGGGATAAGGTGCCAGTTTTATTGGTACTATTTTTGGGTACATATGATTTTTTAAACATTCATTATAACACTTTATGGGGCAAGGTGACCAAAAAATTGGTTGTTTTAGCACAGTTTTTAATTATTTATTTTTACAGCGTTCATCTGAGAGGTTAGGTCAAGTGACATTTTTATAGAGCAGATCGTTACGGACATGGCGATACCTAATATGTATACTTTTTCTTTTTTATTTGAGTTTTACACAATAATAGCATTTTTGAAACAAAAAAATTATCTTTTAATGTATCCATGTTCTAAGAGCTATAGTTTTAATTTTTTTTAAATGATTTTCTTATGTAGGGGCTCATCTTTTGTGGTATGAGGTGACGATTTTATTGGTACAATTTTTTGGGACATACACCTTTTTGATCACTTGGTGTTGCACATTTTGTGATGTAAGGTGACAAAAATGGCTTTTTATGACACAGTTTTTATTTTTTTACGGTGTTCACCCGAGTTAGGTCATGTGATATTTTTATAGAGCTGGTTGTTAAGGATGCAGTGATACCAAATATGTATACTTTTTTTAAAATATATTTCACTTTAACACAATAATAGCATTTTTGAAACAAAAAAAAATGATGTTTTAGTGTCTCCATGTTCCGAGAGCTATAGTTTTTTTTATTTTTTGAGCGATCTTCTTATGTAGGGGCACATTTTTTGTGGAATGAGGTGACGGTTTTATTGGTACCATTTTCTGGGACATATGCCTTTTTGATCACTTGGTGTGGCACTTTTTGTGATGTAAGTTGCTTTTTTTGACACAGTTTTTATTTTTATTTTTTTATGGTGTTTATTGGACTGGGAGGATAATGTGGTATATTTATAGAGCCAACCGTTACGGACACGGCAATACCAAATATGTCTATTTTATTTTATTTTTTTCTATTTTTTATTTTTTTCCCATAACATTTTATTCCATTTTTGTGAGCAGTCAAAGTTACAGATTATCTGGACATTAATATAAGTACAGTATGACATATAGATCAAGTACAGCATGTATTATCCAAAAATAAAAACATCACATGTGTCATTCCCACAGTAACTATGGCAACTACCCCCCGCTCTTCCCTCCCCCCTTTACTGTCTGAATGCGCCTCTACTCCTCTACACACTATTTCTTACTATAATAAGAAAGTTATTATTTATGACTCTTTCAACTTCCCCAATTCTCCTCGTATATCTATTTTTTTCTATTTTTTAAATTTTTCCTTACTTGGGGAATTTTGGGAAACCTTTTTTATTATTTTTAAATGCAAGCTACTGTGACACCAGATATGAGTGGTGCAACTGGGCACTGGCAGTAGTGGGCACAGTACACGTTGTAGGCCTGACACACACGCTTGCAGGCAACTGCAATTATATTACAGTGAGAAAATAGTTTTTTTATTTTTAAATGCAAGCTACTGTGACACCAGATATGAGTGGTGCAACTGGGCACTGGCAGTAGTGGGCACAGTACACGCTGTGGGCCTGACACACACGCTTGCAGGCAACTGCAATTATAGTACAGTGAAAATTTATTTTATTTTTTTAAATGCAAGCTACTGTGACACCAGATATGAGTGGTGGCACTGGGCACTGGCAGTAGTGGGCACAGTACACCCTGTAGGCCTGACACACACTCTTGCAGGCAACTGCAATCATATTACAGTGAAAAAATTGTTGTTGTTTTTTAAATGCAAGCTACTGTGACACCAGATATGAGTGGTGGCACTGGGCACTGGCAGTAGTGGTCACAGTACACGCTGTGGGCCTGACACACACGCTTGCAGGCAACTGCAATTATATTACAGTGAAAAAAATTGTTGTTGTTTTTTTAATGCAAGCTACTGTGACACCAGATATGAGTGGTGCAACTGGGCACTGGCAATAGTGGGCACAGTACACGCTGTGGGCCTGACACACACGCTTGCAGGCAACTGCAATTATATTACAGTGAAAAAATTATAATTTTAATTAGATTACAGAGAAAAAAAAAAAAAAAAGCAGACTGATGTACTAGCCCTAAAAAGGGCTTTTTGGGGTGCTGTCAGGACGCTGTCCTTACAGCAGATCAGATGAGTCTTTGAGGACTGGAGTGGACACAGAACACTGGCCTAGCTAACGATTTCCCTATTAAATCAGCAGCAGTGCAAAACACTGCAGCTTCCGAATTAATCTAAGATGGATGCTGTCCTTGCTTTTTGATAGGAGGTGGGAGGGTCTGGGAGGGAGGGTATGCTGCTGATTGGCTGGAATGTGTCTGCTGACTGTGAGGTACAGGGTCAAAGTTTGCTCAATGATGACGTATAGGGGGCGGACCGAACATTGCCGCGGCGAACGCGAACAAGCGATGTTCGCCGGGAACTGTTCGCCGGCGAATAGTTCGGGAAATCTCTGTTGGTAGACACAGATGCAGATGAAGAAATCTGACCTGAAGTATATGTTCTACGTACAGTGACTTCAGACCACCAACTCATTGTTTCGACAGGTTCTCCACCTGGATGTCGCTTGTTCGTGCTATAGCCTGTCTAGTTCATGTAGCTCAGTCTTACAAATCGGACCGAGGACGCAGGTTAACTACTTTGGCAAGCTAAGTATATCCAGATGTACTGAGTGGATTGTCTTATTAACTGCCATAACCTATGACTTAGGCTGTAACAAGCATACACTGTCTTGTTGTTGTTTGCCTGCGTTTCTGGCACTATTTTGGTCCCCTGATGATCTGGCATCTGTCAGTGAAACGCGTAGGGACGTTTTTCTATTTATTATTTTTATTTTTTTCTCTTGTCTGCCTTCCCTAGCAAGTGACTGGTCTTTCATCGCTTCTGACGAAGCTTGGCAGTCAACGGATAGGTCTGAGGGCCATCTAGGGGCAGTCAGAGAGGGTTTGTTTATAGTTAGGATACAGGGACGTATTGAGGGGAAGAGACCCAGTATCTGTCTCCCTCCTATATTCTATCCCTGTTTTTTCCTAACTCACCCTCTGAGTGAGCCAGTGTACACACCGCCTGGCTTATATATTTTTTCTCCCTACCAGTTCATCTTTGGTCGGCAGTTGTCTTGTAACTTCCTAGTGAGGTATTGTTCATATTTATCACTGTTGGGCCTATTATTTTAAATGGTATTAATAAAATACACATTTTAAGGTACTCCAATACTCAATTTATTCACAGTCTTACAAATCGACATTACCTGTGAGTCAGAATCCCTGCAAAGGTTGGCATCACTGCAAACACGTCTTTACCGCTGCTAATTTAGAAAAGGCCCAAAAAAAAAAATTTGCACTATGCAACAAGAATGTTATGCTAAGGAAATAGACTACCTCAACAAAGGTCAAACAATCCCCAAGGATAGCATTTTGAAGAAGCTTAATCCCATCATTGACCATTGCTAAGAAAGAAGGATCCAGTAGTGGCATCTGTTGACGCCAGACAGGGAGTGTTTTGCCAAGGAGGGTTAGGGTACTTTCACACTAGCGTTTTTGCTTTCCGGTATTGAGTTCCGTCACAGGAGCTCAATACCGGAAAAAAATTATCAGTTTTATCCTAATGCATTCTGAATGGAGAGCATTCCATTCAGGATGCATCAGTTCAGTCCCTCTTACGTTTTTTGGACGGAGAACATACCGCAGCATGCTGCAGTTTTCTCTCCGCCAAAAAATACTGAACACTTGTAGTGTATTAGTGCCGGATATGGCATTAAGTGTTCCGGCAAAACGGACCCAGCTTTTCGGTCTGCGCATGAGCAGACCTTTAAAAATGCTAAAAAAAATAATAATACCGGATCCGTTTTTTTCCGGATGACACCGGAGAGACGGATTCTGTATTTCAATGCATTTGTCAGACGGATCCGCATCCAGATCCATCTGACAAATGCCATCAGTTTACGTCCGTATTCCTGCAGGAATCCTCTGCCACAAGTGTGAAAGTACTCTTAGGGAAAATGATCCTATTTCACGTCTGCAATAGTTTTGCTACTTCTGTAGGGATAAATGTGGTAATAGCACTATTTAGCTGTGTTAAATTGTACTGCACCTTGTTTTCTTGTTTCAAATACTGCAATATTGTGGGTGGTGCAAAGCATTGTGGTCGTGCAAAGCATCCTGGGAAAGAGAAGTCTCCAGGACACAGTACACAGCTGTCCTCCTGTATATCTCCTTCTTAATCTCCACCATCCTAATAAAATCATATCTGGTGAGAGATCTACGTTTGTTTCAGGGACACTATGTTGTGCAGAGCTGTTCAGCTGGTTATAACTGTTATTCAGGGAGTTGTTAATAGTGTTAGCTAGTCATGCAATCTATGTATAGGCAGCCATTTTACCATGTGCTTCAGTGTTATGCAATTGTTACAGTGCATGCTATGCTATATAATTATTCGTGTTATTTGTATTCTTATAGTTTTACCATCAAATACTCCTGTTTTGCCGATAAACAAGTTAGACTATAAAGAACAGTCCTCTTATTTGAAAGACAGGAATGGTTTATGAAAAATATGTACAAGTAGCGCTACTGCGTCAGGTCTCCCATATGGGTGCTCTCAGCCGACAGATTCACCCAATCTACACTGCTCAAAAAAATAAAAGGAACACAAAAATAACACATTCTAGATCTGAATTAATTAAATATTCTTCTGAAATACTTTGTTCTTTACATAGTTGAATGTGCTGACAACAAAATCACACAAAAATAAAAAAAATGGAAATCAAATTTTTCAACCCATGGAGGTCTGGATTTGGAGTCACACTCAAAATTAAAGTGGAAAAACACACTACAGGCTGATCCAACTTTGATGTAATGGCCTTAAAACAAGTCAAAATTAGGCTCAGTAGTGTGTGTGGCCTCCACGTGCCTGTATGACCTCCCTACAACGCCTGTGCATGCTCCTGATGAGGTGGCGGACGGTCTCCTGAAAGATCTCCTCCCAGACCTGGACTAAAGCATCTGCCAACTCCTGGACAGTCTGTGGTGCAACGTGACGTTGGTGGATAGAGCGAGACATGATGTCCCAGATGTGCTCAATTGGATTCAGGTCTGGGGAAAGGGCGGGCCAGTCCATAACATCAATGCCTTCGTCTTGCAGGAACTGCTGACACACTCCAGCCACATGAGGTCTAGCATTGTCTTGCATTAGGAGGAACCCAGGGCCAACCGCACCAGCATATGGTCTCACAAGGGGTCTGAGGATCTCATCTCGGTACCTAATGGCAGTCAGGCTACCTCTGGCGAGCACATGGAGGGCTGTGCGGCCCTCCAAAGAAATGCCACCCCACACCATTACTGACCCAATGCCAAACCGGTCATGCTGGAGGATGTTGCAGGCAGCAGAGCGTTCTCCACAGCGTCTCCAGACTCTGTCACGTCTGTCACATGTGCTCAGTGTGAACCTGCTTTCATCTGTGAAGAGCACAGGGCGCCAGTGGCGAATTTGCCAATCTTGGTGTTCTCTGGCAAATGCCAAACGTCCTGCACGGTGTTGGGCTGTAAGTACAACCCCCACCTGTGGACGTCGGGCCCTCATATCACCCTCATGGAGTCTGTTTCTGACCGTTTGAGCAGACACATGCACATTTGTGGCCTGCTGGAGGTCATTTTGCAGGGCTCTGGCAGTGCTCCTCCTGTTCCTCCTTACACAAAGGCGGAGGTAGCGGTCCTGCTGCTGGGTTGTTGCCCTCCTACAGCCTCCTCCATGTCTCCTGATGTACTGGCCTGTCTCCTGGTAGCGCCTCCATGCTCTGAACACTACGCTGACAGACACAGCAAACCTTCTTGCCACAGCTCACATTGATGTGCCATCCTGGATAAGCTACACTACCTGAGCCACTTGTGTGGGTTGTAGACTCCGTCTCATGCTACCACTAGAGTGAAAGCACCGCCAGCATTCAAAAGTGACTTAAACATCAGCCAGGAAGCATAGGAACTGAGAACTGGTCTGTGGTTACCACCTGCAGAAACACTCCTTTACTGGGGATGTCTTGCTAATTGCCTATAATTTCCACCTGTTGTCCTTCCCATTTGCACAACAGCATGTGAAATTGATTGTCACTCAGTGTTGCTTCCTAAGTGGACAGTTTGATTTCACAGAAGTGTGATTGACTTGGAGTTACATTGTGTTGTTTAAGTGTTCCCTTTATTTTTTTGAGCAGTGTATAAAAAAGTGCTATATATCAAGAAAAGGCTGGGCACTCACTACTACCTGGAGTAAGTGGTATTTTATCATAAGAATATTCAGAAAAAATCAATAACCATAAACAGTGAAAAAAAACACAATCATGAATTATAAAATGATACATAAAATAGATAAATGAATGAATAGTCTGGACAGACCTAAAATGAAACAATCCACTCCAGTAGAACTCGAAAATATGAGGAACTATTGTGAGGATTCGTCTTGAATCTGTTCTTACTGCAGTATAATCATCAATATAGTAATCGCAATATAATTATTTATCGCATAACATTTTTGTGCGTTTTCACGATTTTGACAATATTCGCATAAAAAATCTGTGTTTCCACAATCAATGTTCAAATATTCTCATGACTATAGTCTTAGAACCGTACCATTCGATTATAATATTCAATTGAAATGTTCGGATCAAGCTTGAATAGACTTAACAAATCGAAATAGACAATCGACTCCACAACCAACAAAATCGCTTTAGTTATCCTCTATACGGTGTGTTTTACTCACAAGTCAGGTCCGATCTCGGGCGGAATCCGGTGTATAGACCGCGGCGTCCCGCATGGTAGTTGCACCAGGCCCCCGCTCCTTTTTACTCACGTGAGTGTCGAATATTTCACCAAAGGCATGTAGTAAATCGAAAATATAGTTTTTTGCTGTGATGTCAAAGATGTCTCGATTACGGTATTCTTTGCCAACATCTACTTTATGCGGATGTTTTCCCAACTGGCATTAGTGACTTAATACGTAGTTCCGGTTCATGGGATGTCGCGAACTTAGGTATAGTTGCGAACTTTTTACCATGAATTTTGAAATAGTTGCTGTAGATTGTGGTTGTCTTTATATTCGAAAGGAGGATCCAAATCAAACGCGTTTCGGGACTCTAAGTTGCCCCTTCCTCAGTGGTTAAACTGTAAATATTCATGTCCTTATATAGGGGAAATGAGATTTACAAATTGTGGGATGGATCTAACCCAGATCAAACAGTGGGATGGATTAAACCTGGATCAGACATCCTTTTATTTCTTACTTCTTTCACATTCCACCCATAAACAAACATTTTCTTATAAAATTTTGAATCCAGCATAGTAAACGGGTTGTTTGTAAGGTAATCCACAAAAAAACGCAAAAAACGCATCTGCGGTATTGATGCGTTTCCACTGCGTTTTTAGTAAAAACAGCACAAAAACAATGTGAATGTTTACTAAGAACAGATAAAGTATAGATAATAGTCAACGGTAAGATATAAAATATAAAACACTTTATATTGGTCAGAACATTATTATTTTATAAAAAACTTTATTTTATAAAAACTTGTACCAATAAATATTAAGAATTAAGAATAAAAAAATAGTAAAAATGGGAGATATTGATTCTTTGTACATATTATTACATAAATTGGAACTATATTGTGTATCCTCTCATATAGTCTCAATGTAATAGGAAATCTTCATAACTTTCTTATTTTTTTATTATTATTATCTTTTCTCTGCAATGAGTTATTTTAGGGTGATTTATTCAAAATAGTTTCAGATGATTTCAATGAGAAGTGTCGTATGACAGAGGTGGGTGCCATCGGCCAAGGACGGATCGGCTACATACAAATATAGCTCAGTCCTGAATCGGCCGGTGGCAACCACCCCACCTCTACAAGAAACCAGACAGCTCAAATTCTGCGTTTAATCCTGCTGGAAGAAGTGTATTAAATTAGAAAATTCTAAATGTATTAAATTATTAAGGAATGGTTTATGTTGACTGTCAGACCGCACACTGTGTGAACGTTTATGAATACAGAACACACATAAAGTGACACATGTTAGATTTGCAAAAATCGGTCTGGTCACGAAGGTCAGTCATTAAGGGGTTAATAGAGATAAAATAATTGATTCTAAATGCATAAAATTCAACACACATTTTGGTTATTCGATTCAGGTGAATTTTGCACAGAGAAAGAGTGAGGGAAAAAACATTTTAAAAAGTGAGACACAAAAGCGGGAAAAAAATGGGTTCTAGGAGATGTCAGAACATTATACACAAATTTTCAGGCCAATTGGAGCACTTTTAATTCGGGTAGAATCATTTTGGACCTGAAACGAATATGTCAGCTGATTCAGTCTAATCGAAACCAAACTGACTTGAGCAATTCCCTTATGTAATTTCATCTGCATATATACGGTGCTGGATTTTCTGTGTAACTAAATTAAAATTACAATATGCATTGTTAAACAGTAATGCATTCAGAGTTATTTTCCTTTGAGTATTTATTTGATTTGTTTACATGATTTATAACGATGTACAGTATATTTAGTTATAGTTTACAAACAATTTTTATTATTTAGACTTCAATATGTTTTCAATGCTAATCAATATTTTTGTTAAATACATGTCTGTTAAAAACTGAATGAAAAATAACTTTATAAGAAAAAACAGCACTATTTTCCAACCTCCTGATTACTAAACCAAAAAGTGTTTGTTTTGTAGTGGTTATATGTCATTAATCTTTCACATTCAGTTTTGTAACATTATGTAATTATTTCGGCTATGTAGTGATAAAATAGCTTAATGAGGAATAAAGTTAGTCAAAGTACAACACCTTTAAAGGGGTTGTCCAAGTTATTCTTATTGATGACCCATTCTCACGATAGGTCATCACTATCAGATCGGCGGGGGTCTGACAACCAGCACCTCGCTGATCAGCTGGTTGAAGAGAAGGCTTGTGCTGTGTCAGCGCTGCCTTCTCTTCACAGCAGCGGTGAGGAGGTGTACTTACACCTAAGCCGTCCCATTCATTTCAATGGGAAGGCTCATTCCCCTGCCAATCTGATATTGATGACCTATCCTGAGGATAGGTAATCAATTAAAATAACTTGGACAACCCATTTAAAGAGGACTTGTTACTGCTCCTGACATGTCTATTTTAGTAAGTAATTGCATTGAACATTAAATGACCTTTCTAGATCATTTATCCTTATGGCTTTTTTATGTTATTATTCTATTATTTTTACTAGACATTTATGATTGTATTGATCCATTCCTGCAAGTGACCTGTATCAATGACTAATGAACCACAGGTGGACAAGATTGCAGTTAGGCAATTCTAGTAAGATGGCATCAAGAGACCCACATGTCTGTGCTGAAGGGCAGGGCAGACATGCCCTACATTGGCTGACAGTACATGGCCATGCAGTCATACAGTCAAATGAAGAAAAGATATTGCCGTCAGCATTAGAGAAGCTGAGCAGTAGTAGCAGAGTGCAACATCATGTTTAATACTGGGGATAATCACTGGGTTAATAGCAATATAGTTGGCAACACACCAAATAATCAGTCAGCAGAAGATTGTCAAACAATTTGAGTCAGTAACATGGGAACAAGCAGTACAAAAACTATATAGAAAAAGTGGAATCATAAAAAAAACTCAAAATGGGTTAGTTAAGAAACTATGGAGAAAGTACTATACTCAATCCAATGTTGACAGGACTTTTTTTCCGTCCTGCATAACGGAAACCAGATGGATCCGTTATGCTTGCCCATAGACTTCTATTATGACGGATCAAAACGGAATGCCTCCTAAGGGCTTCCGTTTTATAATGGAAAAATATAACATAATGCTTAACGGTGATGTGAACCCAGACTAAGCTCTGTATGTCCACCCATAAATAGAATGCTACTGAAAATGTCATCACTGCCCTATTCAAGGGACCAGGAGTGTGGGGATTTAGTATCCGAGTCCATACAATAATTAGCTACAAAGTTATAAAACTTCCTTGACTCACACTAGATGTCTATACTATGTGTGAGTGCTGTGTGCAGAATCACCAGTGTATTTTTGTAAGATGCAGCCTCATAAAGCTTTTTCAAATCTCCTTCTGAGAGGAGGAGATGGTGGGACAAGCCGCATCACATTGAAATATACTGAGACTCTGCAGAGCTAAGGGACAAAAATTCTATTTAGATGGTAACATAGTATATAAGGCCGAAAAAAGACATTTGTCCATCCAGTTCGGCCTTTTATCCTGCAAGTTGATCCAGAGGAAGGGAAAAAAAAAACTGTGAGGTAGAAGCCAATTTTCCCCATTTAAGGGGGAAAAAAATCCTTCACAACTCCAATCAGAATAACTCCCTGGATCAACAACCCAACTGTAACGGGGTTCCGAAGGTGCACTCGGTCCCCCATCGCCCGCAGAACTGTTGCTTAGCTTTGGGAATGAGGATCTGTGTTTGACCTCATTCCCAGGGCGGCTTTACTGCTGGGTAGCTCCCTGCTCCTAAGTCTGCCTTGAGCGCCGAGCTGATCACTCGGTGCTCAACTGGTTGGTCTGTCGGTCATGTGACGCTGGCCACGTCACATGACCCTCACTCCCCACTATAAATGGAGGCAGCCTGCTAGCCACAGGTTGCCTGTTAATTTCTAGGTTCCTGGCTATTTGTTGGACTACTGAATACACACCTGATTCCGTTCCCTGACGATCCTTTTGCCTGCTCCTCCTGTACTGCGCATCCGTCCTGGTATTGTGACCTCGGCTCCCACCTGACTACTCTCTTAGGACTCCTCTTGTACTTCTCTACTCTCCTGGTATTTGACCCCGGCTTCTCCTGACCATTCTTTGCTTAACCCTTTGTACTGTGTAGCTCTCTTGGTTCTGACCCGGTCCGTTCATGTTCCGTATTTTGTCTTGTCTGTCTTCCCTGCACGTATCATAAGTTAGGGACTGTCGTCCAGTTGTCCCCTGTCATCAGGACTCGTGAGGCAAGTAGGCAGGGCCAGGGGTGAGGGTGGAGCGCAGTGGTCACTATCCTTCCCCCTGTGTGAGTGTGGACGTGACCGTTAGACCAACTTTAGTAGCTATAGCCTGCAATATTATTACACTCCAGAAATACACCCAGGCCCCTCTTAAACTCTTTTAGTGAACTCACCATCACCACCTCCTCAGTCTCACGGCTCCATAGTTCCAAAGTCTCACTGCTCTTACCATAAAGAATCCTCTTCTATGTTTGTGTACAAACCTTCTTTCCTTCAGACGCAGAGGATGTCCCCTTGTCACAGTCACAGTCCTGGGGATAGATGATGGGAGAGATCTCTGTACTGACCCCTGATATATTTATACATAGTGTAGGAAGGCGCAAGGGTCCATCATTGACGGAAGGTATGTGTCGCCGTGGTTCCTGGCCTTGGTGGAGTAAGAGCCAGTTTTCATTTGTCTATTTAGTATAGCTCTATAGCTGATCCGGGATGGCTCTTACTGGGAGTAGTCAAAGTGCTGGGTGGGTGTGATTACCTCTCTCTCTGACAAAGGAGCTTTGGCAATAGCTGGATTGGGATCTGTGCTAGGCTGGAGGCCTCAGTTTGGGAGGTCTGCTCTATCCTGAGCAATGCCGATCGGGTGTGAACTAACACCTAGGATAATAGGTGACTGTATTGCTGTATGAACTGGCTAGGTGTGAACAAACACCAAAGTTGTAAATGGACTGTCGTACTGTTTTGTTGCCATAAGTGTGAATAAACCACTGAAGTTTTTTTGAGTTACAAACTGGTCTTTGCCTCTGTACTGTGTCCGCTTATCCTGTCTACCAGAGCGAATCCCCACAATTGGAGGAGAATGCGTGCATTGCAGTGAGGCTGGCATGAAGGCAGAAATATTTTTGTTTTTCCGGGCACGGTTGTATGTCCTACATCAAAACAGCGAGATTACAACATGAGTCCCTCGACAAAATGGAAGCTGTCTTGAAAGCCCTCGTGGAGGCTAACCTGCAACAGCGGGAGGCCAATAAGCAGCAGCAGGAAACAAACCAGCTGCTGTTACAACATGTGATGGCTTTATAAGCTGCAGGAGTGTCCCAGAGCGTCCACGATGCCCGGAAAGCGGTCCGTGCGGCAATCCCTAAGATGACCCACACAGGGGGGTCGGAGCTTGGCTGCAGAGCGAGACGCACATGTCTGTGTGAGCTCTGCTTCTGGCTTCTGGCTACGTGCATACGTGCATTAAGCCACAATCGGAACCCAGAGATGGGGAAAATCGACAGAGACAAAGCCAGAGAAACTCCAGGCACACGTGGGACTAACCCTAACCACGGAGAAATTGAGAAATTCCTGAGAAAAGGAGTCGGGCCGACTAGAGCTGAATCAAAGATGGAGCCGGAACGAGATGTTTCTGAACAAGGAGAGCACACGGACGTCTCGGTTGACTCTGATGGAGGTAGGGACAGTGAAACCTGTGCCAGACGTCCCAGGCACAACCTCCCAGTATCAAGAGACTTTATTACACAAGCCTTAGGGGCTGTGCTGGCTCCGTTGAGGCAAGACCTGCAAGATATTAAGTCCGACCTGAAGCAGGTTGGAGACAGGGTTGAATCCCTTGAAGCTGGCTGGGAAGGGACTATAGCTTTTAATTCAGCGGTCACTAACAGCTTCGACCATGCTCAAGCCCATATCAATCAGCTGTATAACCTTATAGAAGATCAAGATAATCGTGGGCGCAGAAACAATTTGTGCATTAAAGGTGTCCCTGAGACTCTGCCTTCAGACGCCATCATGGCCTCCATGGTGGAATTGTTCCACAAAATACTAGGCCCAGACGCAACAGATGATTTTACAATGGATAGGGCTCAGAGCACTACACCCTCCTCCAAAACCTCAAGAAGCACTGAGGGATATAATCTGTCGACTGACCAGCTTTAGTACTAAGGAGAAGCTGCTCAAAGCGGCAAGGGACAAACACCCAGTAGCCTGTTTTGGCTCCACGATTACCCTATTTCAAGATTTGTCACCTATGACATTGCAAAAGCGGCGAGCTTTGAAGCCCCTTCTGGAAATCCTACAAAGTAGGAACATTACTGTAATGGATCACCTGGCACCCCGACTGGGTACCTCCGTTGACGATGCTCCTAGCGTTTTCCTGAGGTCTCCAAGCACTCTGGCAGACACCACCATCACCGAACCGAAGAAGCAGATAAATCCTCTTCAAATATATGAATGCTGTAGCCAGTGGAATAGGAAACCATACGAATAGGTTTACGATCCTAGCAGTCAAACTGGAACAGCATACCATAAATCCTCCCCCCAAGAATGAGACGACACTTCACTTTGAGGGTTAAAACAGGAACTGACTGTACTTCACGTACAGCCTCTTTTATTCACAAACCAAAAACATAGTACTGCCCACAGGGTTTTGAAATACAACCAATCAATATATTACAACACATCCCCACAGTGCATCATGGTTTCCTCCTCTCTGCCCTGGAGACACCCGAGGAGTAATCCAATTATCTCTCAGGACAAAGGGAAACTGCCAATACACATGTGGGACACAATGTCACACCCTCCCAGCAAACACATACATTAACATATCCCAGATAGCTCAAGTCTGAGGGCATATCATTAGGTGAATGCCGCTCAGAATACACAAATACAATACAATTAGCTATCTGGGTCCCCTCACATAACAACATACAATTGCATGAATGCTGGCAGTTTTCATGCAGCCAGCATAGGAATGTTACAGCCCACCTGAACCATATTTACACAAAACATATATACGCTTGGTTCTTTAAAGTGGCATACACATATGCAATAACATCGTACATACAGGAATGACAATATACAGTGGCTGGGTTTGCCACAATGCTCCCCCAGAACCAAGCCGGCATACCCAGTTTAATCCTAACGGATCGGCTTGGGGATGTCCGGAGGAGTACTCAGAGTGGTTAGGTGGTGGTGTGGTGCGAGCCTGTTGCCGTGTCTCTACCGGATAAGCTTCATGGTTGATGGACTGGGGAACAAAAGCTGAAATCAGCTCCCCCAGGTTGTTGCCCAAAATAACGTCTGCGGGTAAGTCCTGCATCAGGCCCACCTCCACATTCCCATTCCCCGCTCCCCAATTCAGGTGGACTTTGGCCGTGGGGATCTTGTAGATCGCTCCCCCTGCTACACGCACTGCTACACACTCCCCCGTGAGGTTGCCTTTGGGTACTAGGTGGTTGCGGACCAGCGTTATAGTAGCCCCTGAGTCTCGTAACCCCTGTACCTTTCTCCCCTCCACCAGTACCTCTTGTCAGTGCCCTTGGCGGTTGTCAGAGGCGGCTTGGATAGGGTTCACCTCATGTAGTGTACCCAGGGGTTCCTCGGTGAAAGCTAGGACCTCGGGTACTCTGTAGGGTTCCGCTTGGGCACAATGAACCGCTGCCCGGTTGTTGGGTACCGGGGGGTTGCAGCTTGGCCGTGGTCAGTTGCGGGGACAGTCCCGCTGCATATGTCCCTGTTGGTTACAGGTGTGGCATCGTATCGGGGGGCGAGCTTGATACCTGGGGGTGTAGGTGTTATTGCTTACCCCCGGGCGTGCTGGAACGGCTGTGTTTACGGTTGGTACTGGTGTGGTAGATCCATAGGTTGGTTTCGATTGAGTGCGCTGTTCCCTCCTGGTATCCTGGAACTCATCTGCTAGCTTGGCTGCATCTTGTAGGGTGCGTGGCTTCCGATCCCGCACCCAATTCTGCAGGTGCGCGGGTATCCCGTCAAAGGACTGCTCCATTACCATGAGTTGGAACAGGTCTTCCAGGGTGTTAACTTGGGTGGCCTCCAACCACCCCTTTGCCGCTCGTTGTAGGCGGTGTGCCCATTCTGTGTGAGTATCTCTGGCGAACTTTTTAATGTCTCTGAACTTTAGTCGGTAGGCCTCGGAGGTAATCGCATACCTAGCTAAAATGGCCTGTTTTACCTTGGCATAGTTTGTACTGTCCTCGTCAGGTACGGCACGATATGCCTCTGCGGCGCGACCAGATAGTCTCCCTGCCAGTAGGGGTACCCGATCCTCCGCACTGATATTGTGCAACGGGCATAACCGTTCAAAATCCTGCAGGTAGTCATCTACCTCACCTTCCGCTTCCGAATAGCTCTTAAAAGCTTGGTAGGGAATTTTAGCTTTCCCTGGCAGGATGTTAACAGGCGTCGTGGCTCTTTCTCCAGTCTGCTGGTTCATCTGCGACCTCCGAAGCATGATGTATTCCTGCACATCTCCAAAAACTCGGTCAGCCATCTGGTCATATAGCGCTGGTGGAAGTAGAGCCATCCTGCTCCTGTATTCCTTCTCAAATTCTGTTGGCTCCTCCTCCCTTGGAGGAGCTGCAGCAGCCGCGGCTCTGTCTCCTTCCATTAGCTATGCGATTAATATAACCTTTGTCTTGTTGCTGGCTACTGTTCCCCTTGCCTCTAGTAACTCTTTCAAAGTACTTCGTTTCAAAAGTGCATAATTCGTGCCCATTCACCGGCCGTTCGTGAGTTTCCACGTGTTCCCGGGTTCCGTTTTCAACCGAATGAGTAAACTCACGAATTGCTGCTTCCTTTCTTCTATTCGCTAGAATTCTGCCGAAAGTTGCTTTGCTGGGTAGTTGAAATCCCGTTGCTTGCCACCAATTGTAGTGGAGGGGTAGCACGATCCACAAGGTCTCCGCTGGTAGACAGGAAAAGCAGGCAATGATTCAAATAGGCCGGTACAGCATACAATCCTTCCCTCCCAAGAAATGTAACGGATCACCTGGCACCCCGACTGGGTACCTCCGTTGACGATGCTCCTAGCGTTTTCCTGAGGTCTCCAAGCACTCTGGTAGACACCGAACCGAAGAAGCAGATAAATCCTCTTCAAATATATGAATGCTGTAGCCAGTGGAATAGGAAACCATACGAATAGGTTTACGATCCTAGCAGTCAAACTGGAACAGCATACCATAAATCCTCCCCCCAAGAATGAGACGACACTTCACTTTGAGGGTTAAAACAGGAACTGACTGTACTTCACGTACAGCCTCTTTTATTCACAAACCAAAAACATAGTACTGCCTACAGGGTTTTGAAATACAACCAATCAATATATTACAACACATCCCCACAGTGCATCATGGTTTCCTCCTCTCTGCCCTGGAGACACCCGAGGAGTAATCCAATTATCTCTCAGGACAAAGGGAAACTGCCAATACACATGTGGGACACAATGTCACACCCTCCCAGCAAACACAGACATTAACATATCCCAGATAGCTCAAGTCTGAGGGCATATCATTAGGTGAATGCCGTTCAGAATACACAAATGCAATACAATTAGCTATCTGGGTCCCCTCACATAACAACATACAATTGCATGAATGCTGGCGGTTTTCATGCAGCCAGCATAGGAACGTTACAGCCCACCTGAACCATATTTACACAAAACATATATACGCTTGGTTCTTTAAAGTGGCATGCACATATGCAATAACATCGTACATACAGGAATGACAATATACAGTGGCTGGGTTTGCCACAATTACATACCGCTGGCTCCATCCGTTCAGGCTGCTGGTGAATGCCCCAGGACGAAAAGCGATGATCAGATCTCCTGCAGACCTTATCTAGATCTACAGTCGTGACCAAAAGTTATGAGAATTACACAAATATTAGTTTTCACAAAGATTGCTGCTAAACTGCTTTAGATCTTTGTTTCAGTTGTTTCTGTGATAGAAACATAGAAACATAGAATGTGTCGGCAGATAAGAACCATTTGGCCCATCTAGTCTGCCCAATATACTGAATACTATGGATAGCCCCCGGCCCTATCTTATATGAAGGATGGCCTTATGCCTATCCCATGCATGCTTAAACCCCTTCACTGTATTTGCAGCTACCACTTCTGCAGGAAGGCTATTCCATGCATCCACTACTCTCTCAGTAAAGTAATACTTCCTTTGCCCCTCTAATTTAAAACTGTGTCCTCTTGTGGTAGTTTTTCTTCTTTTAAATATGCTCTCTTCCTTTACCGAGTTGATTGCCTTTATGTATTTAAAAGTTTCTATCATATCCCCTCTGTCTCTTCTTTCTTCCAAGCTATACATATTAAGGTCCTTTAACCTTTCCTGGTAAGTTTTATCCTGCAATCCATGTACTAGTTTAGTAGCTCTTCTCTGAACTCTCTCTAGAGTATCTATATCCTTCTGGAGATATGGCCTCCAGTACTGCGCACAATACTCCAAGTGAGGTCTCACCAGTGTTCTGTACAGCGGCATAAGCACTTCACTCTTTCTACTGCTTATACCTCTCCCTATACATCCAAGCATTCTGCTGGCATTTCGTGCTGCTCTATTACATTGTCTTCCCACCTTTAAGTCTTCTGAAATAATTACTCCTAAATCCCTTTCCTCAGATACTGAGGTCAGGACTGTGTCAAATATTCTATATTCTGCCCTTGGGTTTTTACGCCCCAGGTGCATTATCTTGCACTTATCCACATTAAATTTCAGTTTCCAGAGTTCTGACCATTCTTCTAGTTTTCCTAAATCCTTTTCCATTTGGCGTTTCCCTCCAGGAACATCAACCCTGTTACATATCTTTGTGTCATCAGCAAAAAGACAAACCTTACCAGCGAGGCCTTTTGCAATATCACTTATGAAGATATTAAACAAAATCGGTCCCAGTACAGATCCCTGTGGAACCCCACTGGTAAAATTACCTTGTTTTGAATGTTCTCCATTGACTACAACCCTCTGTTGTCTGTCACTCAGCCACTGCCTAATCCACTCAACAATATGGGAGTCCATGCTCAATGACTGCAGTTTATTGATAAGTCTTCTATGTGGGACAGTGTCAAAAGCCTTACTAAAATCTAGATACGCGATGTCTACTGCACCTCCACCGTCTATTATTTTATTCACCCAGTCAAAAAAATCTATAAGATTTGTTTGACATGATCTCCCTGAAGTAAACCCATGTTGTTTTTCATCTTGCAATCCATGGGATTTTAGATGTTCCACAATCCTATCCTTTAATAGGGTTTCCATTAATTTGCCTACTATTGATGTCAGACTCACTGGTCTATAGTTGCTCGATTCCTCCCTACTACCTTTCTTGTGAATGGGCACGACATTTGCCAATTTCCAATCTTCCGGGACGACTCCTGTTACTAATGATTGGTTAAATAAATCTGTTAACGGTTTTGCCAGCTCACCACTAAGCTCTTTTAATAATTTTGGGTGTATCTCATCAGGCCCCTGTGACTTATCTGTCTTCACCTTAGACAGCAAACTTAGAACATCTTCCTCTGTAAAGATACATGCATCAAACGATTTAATAGTCATTCTTTCTAGTGGAGGTCCTTCTCCTTTTTCTTTTGTAAAAACTGAACAGAAGTATTCATTAAGGCAGTCGGTTAGCCCTTTATTCTCTTCTACATACCTTCCGTCCTTTGTTTTTAATTTAGTTATTCCTTGTTTTAATTTCCTTTTTTCATTTATATATCTGAAGAATGTCTTATCCCCTTTTTTCATAGACTGAGCTAGTTTTTCTTCTGCCTGCGCTTTAGAAGTTCTTATAACTTGCTTGGCCTCTCTCTGCCTAATCTTGTAGATTTCCTTATCTTCATTGCTTTGGTTTTTTTTATAATTACAAAATGCTAGCTTTTTATTTTTAATGATTTGGGCCACTTCTGCTGAGTACCACATTGGTCTCCTCCTTTTTTTGCTTTTACTGACGAGTCTAATGCAATTTTCTGTTGCCTTCAATAATGCACCTTTTAAGTAGTCCCATTTCTCCTGGACTCCATGTAATCCGTTCCAGTCTGATAAGGACTCATTTATGACTAATTTCATTTTTGAAAAGTCTGTTTTTCTAAAATCTAAAACTTTTGTTTTTGTGTGGTGGGACTCTTTCACAGTTCTTATATTAAACCACACTGACTGGTGATCACTAGATCCCAAGGTTTCGCCTACAATGACATCATATACCGAATCCCCATTTGTAAATACCAAATCCAAAATGGCCTCCCTCCGGGTTGGCTCCTCAACCACTTGTTGTAGAGATAACCCCAGTAGGGAATTTAGAATATCTGTACTCCTGGTAGAACTTGCTATTTTGGTTTTCCAGTTTATATCTGGAAGATTGAAATCTCCCATAATGATAACTTCTCCTTTCATTGTCATTTTAGCTATTTCTTCAACTAGTAGATCATCTAGTTCTTTAACTTGACCAGGTGGTCTATATATCACACCTACACGAGTTACTGCATGGTTAGCAAACTGCAACGTAACCCAAACTGACTCTATGTTGGCCTCACCAACTTGTATTAGGTTAGATTTAATGCTATCTTTCACATACAGGGCCACTCCTCCTCCTTTCTTGCCTTCTCTGTCTCTTCTGTATAAAGAGTACCCTGGTATGGTTATGTCCCAGTCATTTCTTTCATTAAACCATGTCTCCGTAACAGCCACTAAATCTACATTCTCAGATGCCATTATTGACCCAAGTTCATTGATTTTTTTACCTAAACTGCGAGCATTTGTAGACAGGACTCTGAGCTTATCATTTCTTAACCTCTGTGCTTCTGACCTGTTCTGGCATTGTTTCGGGGGGCAATTGGACTCTTTTATTTTCACTCTTTTGCCCCCCCTTCCTAGTTTAAATACTCTTTCGCAAATTCTTGGAGCTGTTCACTAAGTACATTTGTTCCTTTGAGAGAAAGATGCAAACCATCTTTTTTGTACAGTTCCTTTCTATTCCAAGTAGAGCTATCATGAGAAACAAAGCCAAATCCTTGCTCTTGACACCATTTACCAAGCCATATGTTGAACTCCTTTATGCGCCTCTGCCTATCATTCTGAACATTATGCACAGGCAGAACTTCAGAAAATGAAATGGTGGATGCAAAATCCTGTACGTCATTACCAAGTGTGATAAAAGATTTTTTTCACCTCTGACACTTCATTGCAAGCCAGGTCATTTGTCCCTAGATGGACAAGAACATCCACGTCCCCTTCCTGCTTTGCTTGCTTAACAATATTAATAATACGTCTTCTATCTCTTCTAGCAGTAGCCCCAGGGAGACATCTCACAAAACCATTTTCTTTAAGCTCCACACTTCTTATGATTGAATCACCCAGCAACAGCTGCATCCTTTGAGACTTCACTTTATCTTTTTTGTTGCATACATTAGACATAGGAGTCGATGGTTTCTCACCCTCTGTGCTTGAGTCCATATCCATGTTGTCCTTACATTCTGAGAGTGCTGCAAATGAATTATGGAGAACCACCGACTGTGGGACATGTCTTCTATCCACCACTCTAAGACTTCCAGAACCTACATTAACCCATCTGCCATTTCTGGGGGTCCTCTGTGGCAGTGGCATTGCAGCAGTCCTAGCTGGAGTTTGTTTAACAGATAATTTAAATATTTCAGCTTTCAAAAATGCAATTTCCTGCTGCAGTAAGGAGAACTGTCTACAGATCTGACAGCATCCGAATCTCCAAAGAGTGGAACATGAAATAAATGCACAACAATTCCTGCACTGAACCAAGTCTGCCATTTTAAAGAGGAGAAAAAAATAAAAAAATAAAAAAATAAATTTGTAACTTTAAATCAAACAAATCTTACCTTTTTTTTTTGTATTGTTTCCACCTTCCAGCCTACCTCCTGACTATCTCCTGCAATATCTCTTTACTAGTACTTAATGTAGTACTTGAAGCTAGTACTTTCAGCTAATGAATTAGGCCAGCTAATGAGTCTGTCTCTATATATACACACACTCCTTCCCAAACTCCTCCCCCAGCAACAAATGTAACACCTTAGTGAGCTAGGGTCATTAGCAACGCACAATAGCAAACAGCTGACCGAATTCCTTACCTCTTCTCAAGCAATGATCAGCAAAAACAACACAGATGAGCCAGTTGGAGACTCTAAGCCAATCTCTTGCAGTATCTCTTGAATCTCTGATGTAGTGAAATATAATTACATGCACTTCATAGGTTTCAAAGGCTTTTATCGACAATTACATGACATTTATGCAAAGAGTCAGTATTTGCAGTGTTGGCCCTTCTTTTTCAGGACCTCTGCAATTCGACTGGGCATGCTCTCAATCAACTTCTGGGCCAATTCCTGACTGATAGCAACCCATTCTTTCATAATCACTTCTTGGAGTCTGTCAGAATTAGTGGATTTTTGTTTGTCCACCCGCCTCTTGAGGATTGACCACAAGTTCTCAATGGGATTAAGATCTGGGGAGTTTCCAGGCCATGGACCCAAAATGTCAACGTTTTGGTCCCCGAGCCACTTAGTTATGACTTTTGCCTTATGGCACGGTGCTCCATGCATTGTTCTTCACCAAACTGTTGTTGGATTGTTGGAAGAAGTTGCTGTTGGAGGGTGTTTTGATACCATTCTTTATTCATGGCTGTGTTTTTGGGCAAAATTGTGAGTGAGCCCTCTCCCTTGGATGAGAAGCAACCCCACACATGAATGGTCTCAGGATGCTTTACTGTTGGCATGACACAGGACTGATGGTAGCGCTCACCTTTTCTTCTCCGGACAAGCCTTTTTCCAGATGCCCCAAACAATCGTAAAGAGGCTTCATCGGAGAATATGACTTTGCCCCAGTCCTCAGCAGTCCATTCACCATACTTTCTGCAGAAGATCAATCTGTCCCTGATGGGTTTTTTTTGGAGAGAAGTGGCTTCTTTGCTGCCCTTCTTGACACCAGGCCATCTTCCAAAAGTCTTCGCCTCACTGTGCGTGCAGATGCGCTCACACCTGCCTGCTGCCATTCCTGAGCAAGCTCTGCACTGGTGGCACTCCGATCCCGCAGCTGAATCCTCTTTAGGAGACGATCCTGGCGCTTGTTTCTTGGACGCCCTGAAGCCTTCTTAACAAGAATTAAACCTCTTTCCTTGAAGTTCTTGATGATCCCATAAATTGTTGATTGAGGTGAAATCTTAGTAGCCACAATATCCTTGCCTGTGAAGCCATTTTTATGCAACGCAATGATGGCTGCACGCGTTTCTTTGCAGGTCACCATGGTTAACAATGGAAGAACAATGATTTCAAGCATCACCCTCCTTTTAACATGTCAAGTCTGCCATTTTAACCCAATCAGCCTGACATAATGATCTCCAGCCTTGTGCTCGTCAACATTCTCACCTGAGTTAACAAGATGATTACTGAAATGATCTCAGCAGGTCCTTTAATGACAGCAATGAAATGCAGTGGAAAGTTTTTTTTGGGATTAAGTTAATTTTCATGGCAAAGAAGGACTATGCAATTCATCTGATCACTCTTCATAACATTCTGGAGTATATGCAAATTGCTATTATAAAAACTTAAGCAGCATCTTTTCCAATTTCCAATATTTATGTAATTCTCAAAACTTTTGGCCACGACTGTACAACACCCTGGAAATAGAGCCACTAGATATTCAGGACTGGACCACAGTAAAGAATCTTACCGATCTTCCTGCTGTTCCAGCGTTACCTGCTTGGACCCCGGCCTCGGCCTCCAGACCACAAGAGGAATTTACCCAGGATGACGCCAAAGAGGTTATCATTGCACCCAGATTAAGACTTTATGTTTATCTCATGTGCCGCATTCGCCATCTATGCAACTGGGAGCCGAGAAGTTTTAAGCAGATTTTGAGCTTTGCCAAAAAAAATAAAAAATAATAGTTCTGATGCTGTTTGTATGTCATTGCATCTGTTTTCTGTGTCAGGTAATGCTAAAGGTGTTTTTCTAGCTGTCTCACTAAAATGAAGGAATCATAGACCTTTCCCCTCCCCCCCTCCTACCCCCCCCTCCCTCCTCATCTTCCCACTTTTCTACCTCATAACCCCCCCCCTTTTTTTTTTCCCTATCCTCTCCTATTATCCTATTTCCCATTTCCCCTCTCCGTCGTTTCTCCATTTTATTGAGATATATGACAGTTTGGATAGTTCTGAAGGTCAAGAATTACCTAAATAACAGTTACTTTTACTTAATGCTCCTCTTTAGTGAGTTGTTAAGCTCAGGCTCCTTTATAGATAAGTCAGGCGTACTAGACATGTCTACCGTGTGTAGGCCTATAGGCCAATGTCTAATTTGCCTTCTCTTTTTGTGACATCAAAGAAATCTACCTGCTCGTGCGCGCGGATTAGCCTCGTTCTCAGACCAATTCTCTCCCCCCAGAATACCTCCTTCTACGAGGAGACTGTGTTCTCAATATGATTCACTTACTATTACTGATCATAAGTGTTACATGTCTAGAGATATCATTGGATCTATTTACTAATGTTATTCTCTTTGTTCTTTTGGATTGTATTTTCCAATTTTCCTCCCCCCCCCCCCATTCCATTCTATTCCTTGCAGCAAATGTTTCGACATTCTTCCCTCCTAGGCTGAGATAGATGTTTGCTGGACCTACAAGTGGACGTGAAATGGCTACCATAAAGATATGTTCCTTTAATGTCAGAGGGTTAAATTCACCTGCCAAAAGAAGTCAGATAACTCAGCTTATGCGTAAACAAAAGGTGAGCGTCATGATGCTGCAAGAAACACATTTTAAGAAGGACCATGTGCCGCAGTTGAGCCATCTTACTTTTAATAGGTGGTACCACAGTACATGGTCCTCCTCGGCCTCTAAAGGGGTTTCAATTGCCTTACACAAAAACTTCCCTTTAAATGTGAGCTCCACGTTAGAGGATCCAGAGGGCAGATTCCTTTTCATTAAAGGTACGATAGGTAACTGTACCTATACATTTGGTAATCTGTATGCACCAAATATGGCGCAAACCAAGTGGATATGTACTGCTTTGGACCTTTTGAGGGATTTTACTGAAGGCACTTTGGTTCTGGGCGGAGACCTAAATATCACATTACATCCATTACTAGATTCCTCGTCTGGTATCTCATCCACTTCGCGAATAGCCTTAAAACGGGTCCAGCCAGCTATTAGTTCCTTGGGATTGGTAGATGTCTGGAGGACTCTAAATCCCACTGTTAAGGACTACTCTCACTACTCGGTAGCTCACAAGTCATATCAAAGACTTGTTTATACCTACTCATAAGCTGACCTCATGTACTGATGCCTCTATTGGTACGTTGTTGCTATCAGACCATGCTCCGGTATTTGTAGAGATGGGTTTTGGGTCAGTGCCTAAGCCTATGTCGAATTGGAGGCTCAATGAAACATTGCTAGACTCAATGGAACATGTTCAGAAAGCTGCAGAAAAGCTAGAGGAATATTTTCAGCTTAATGCGACACCAGACGTAGCGCAAGGCATAGTTTGGGAAGCACATAAAGCTGTGATAAGAGGTCACTTTATCAGTTTAGGTTCTTACCTTAAAAAAAAAAGAGAAGAGCAGGTGACATCTCTAACGAAGAAAATACAAGCTTTAGAAACCTCTCACAAAAAAATCCGATCTGAGGAAGTTCTGATACAATTGAATCGCTCCTCCCTCAAAAATATCCTGAACCAAAGAACAGCTAAGCTTTTTCTTTCTGCGCGCTTTAAATATTATGCACATGGAGATAAAGCTTCGAAGTTCTTACTCGCACAGATTAAAAAGATGAAAGCTAAATCATACATACAAAAGATACGGACAACAACATCCTCACTAGCTAGAAATACGGAGGAGATAGCGTTACGGTTCAAAGAATTCTACGAATCACTATATAATATTCGCTCAAACGATACGCCACAGGATAGAGAAAAAAGATCTAAAATGATTGATGATTGGTTAGCATCTCTGAATCTTCCCACACTTAGAGATCAACAGGCCGCCTCTCTACTGAAACCATTTACAGTACAGGAATTAACAGAAGTGGTTAAATCAATCCCGATGCATAAGAATCCGGGTCCTAATGGCCTCCCAATGGTTTATTACCGTAAGTTTCAAACAGTCCTACTGCCCCAGTTCCTAGCATTATGTAATGATACGTTCATAGGGAAATCTCTGCCGGAACAGATGTTGATGGCTCACATTACTATAATCCCTAAAGAAGGGAAAGATGAAACGTTCTGTGCCAGTTATAGGCCCATTTCTCTCTTAAACAATGATTTGAAAATGTTTGCCAAACTCTTGGTGCTTCGGCTAAAACCACTATTGCCAAACCTTATAAGCAGTGAACAAGTTGGGTTTGTAGTGGGGAGAGAGGGTAGCATGAACACCACTCGTCTTATAAGCATCATTCATTACTTATGTAGCCGTTCTGTTCCTTTAGTACTGCTGGGGACAGACGCAGAGAAAGCGTTTGATCACAATGATTGGTTGTTTATGCAAAAGGCCTTGACAAGATTTAGAATACCTGCAGATTTCGTCAATGCTATCATGGCTATGTATTCCAAGCCCTCTGCTAAAGTGGTGGTCAATGGCACTCTCTCTCCTCCTCTGCAGATTTCCAATGGGACATGACAGGGGTGTCCTTTGTCACCCTTACTATTTGTCCTGATAGTTGAGTGTCTATTTCAGGCTATAAGACAGGATGACAGAATACGGTGTATTGAGCTGCAGGGGGTTCACCACCAATTAGCTGCATTTGCTGATGACCTATTGGTATTAATTACAAACCCAGATGTAGCCTTCAAGGCTATACAATCCTTATTTGATCTTTTTGGGGATCTATCTAACTTCCTGATTAACGCCACAAAGTCTCAAGTCTTAAACGTGACATTGGACACCCAGTGGCAGAAAAGACTGGAGCTCAATACCCCATATCAGTGGTCGGCTTCAAGCTTGAAGTTTTTGGGCATCAAGCTTACATCTGATCCTACCCGGATATATGAAGAGAATTATCAAGGCCTATCTGATGACATTAGACGTACATTGGACTCTTGGGAAATACCATTCACATCCTGGTTCGGCAGACGATCATTAATTAAAACCATTATATTACCCAAAGTTTTATATTTTCTCCAAACTCTCCCTATTCATTTACCCCGTCCTTTTTTTGCCAAATTAGAGTCAACTCTCTCTAAGTTTCTATGGAATAAAAAGAGACCTAGACTTACTAAACAATACACTACTTTACCTGTCAAGCAAGGAGGTATGGGTGTACCGGACTTTTATGGATATTATTTAGCGGTCCATGGGATGAGATGTCTTGAATGGCTACGCTATCAGGGAGATAGACTTGATATTCAATCCGAGTTTGCCATTAGTCACTTCACATTGCGACTATTACTTTTGCATGGGAAATATGTCACCGGAGCATATATTGGAAACCCCATTACTAAAAACACGATACAACTATGGAAACAAAAATTGAATACTCACTTTCTCACTACCACAATTTCCACTTTGACTCAGCTGAGAGATATTCTACAGGATGCACCCCTACAATTTATACAAACTCTACCCGAGAAGACTAAAACATGTAGTATACCAGTGGTGGACTTATTACACTCATGAGGTACACTGAGCAATGAGTGGGATAAGGGAGACAATATTTCCTCTTTGTCATTTTTACAGAGATCATATATAAGGGACTATCTGAAAACAATTACACCAATAAAGAAAACAGACCCAACAAGGTTTGAAAAAATAGCTCTCCAGAAACAGGAACCTTAAAAAGATCTCTACACTGTACTCTACGATACTTACACATACGAGCCCGGAAATTAACCCATATTTAGTGAAATGGGATTCATATTTGAGTTTAGATAGCAATCAAAACTCTCTGCATAAATGTCTTTCACTGACCCCGAAGATCTCTATTTGCGTGAGACTGCAAGAAAACTACTTTAAAATACTAACCAGATGGTATTACATGCCAGATGTTTTGCATAAGATGTATCCCGAGGTCAGTGAAAAATGCTGGAGATGCAAAAGAGAAACAGGCACCTTTTTTCACATTTGGTGGCAGTGTGATATAATTAAAAAATTCTGGGCACAGATCTGTTCAGCCATCACGAAGGTCTGTAAGATTCAGGTACAAACCTCTCCACAGATTTGCTATTAAATTTATTAGATCAGATAAAATGCCCAGCTACCAACAAACGTCCTATTACGCAACTACTTGCAGCTGCTCAGGTGTTAGTTGCAGTCAAGGTCAATTTGAACCACTTTTAATATGAAATGTCGAAACGTGTGCTGCAATCATCCCCTCATCCCCCACCCCTATTCCTTCCCTCTCCTTTCCATTTGTTTCCCCATTATTGTGTTGTGATAACGCTTCTTCACTTTTGATTGCAAGTGTTAAAAGATGTATCATAATATTTAAGATGTCATTATTGCTATCATTGACAATTGCAAAACTATTTGTCACGTACTTGCATTTTTGAGACAAATATGAACAATAAAAATAGTTTGAACATAAGATGACCCACGCAGACAAAGTAGAGACCTATTTGGTGATCTTCGAGAATTTAGCCGTGAGAGAGAAGCTACCCTGGGAGCAATGGGCTGAGGTCGTCACTCTGTTCCTGACGTCTGGACTCCAGCAGTTGTACAGTCAGGTCCATAAATATTGGGACATTGACACAATTCTAACATTTTTGGCTCTATACACCACCACAATGGATTTGAAATGAAACAAACAAGAAGTGCTTTAACTGTAGACTATCAGCTTTAATTTTAGGGTATTTACCGTATTTTTCACCCTATAAGATGCACCGGCCCATAAGACGCACCTAGGTTTTTGAGGAGGAAAATAAGAAAAAAAATATTTTTATCCAAAAGGTGTGCTTTTGGTGGGTTTGAACTAATGGCGGTCTGTGCATGACACTATTATGGTGGATCTGTGGATGATGCACTGTTATGGGGTGGGGGATTTTTGGATGGCACTGTTATGTGGGGGAATCTGTGGATAGCACTGTTATGAGGGGAGCTGTGGATGGCATTATGATGGTGGGGGGGATCTTTGGATGGCATTATGATGGTGGGGGGGATCTTTGGATGGCATTATGATGGTGGGGGGGATCTGTGGATGGCATTATGATGGTGGGGCGGATCTGTGGATGGCATTATGATGGAGGGGATCTGTGGATGGCATTATGATGGTGGGGGGATCTGGGGATGGCATGATGATGGTGGGGGGATCTGTGGATGGCATTATGATGGTGGGGGGATCTGTGGATGGCATTATGATGGTGGGGGGATCTGTGGATGGCACTGTTATGGGGTAGTGGATCTGTGGATGACACTGCTATATGTGTCATCCACAGATCCCCCCCATAACAGTCCCATCCACACATCCCCCCATCATAATGCCATCCACAGACCCCCCCATCATAATGCCATCCACAAACCCCCCATCATAATGCCATCCACAGATCCCCCCCACCATCATAATGCCATCCACAGATCCCCCCACCATCATAATGCCATCCACAGATCCCCCCACCATCATAATGCCATCCACAGATCCCCCCCCCACATCATTATCCCATCCATAGATCCCTAAGGAGGGTCTGTAGTAGGCGGGGAGAGCGGCGGGGCAGTGCAGGCACTGTACTCTGGCCCGCCGCTCAGTATGTACTGTATTATACCTAGTGTTAATCATAATATCTAAATTGCGCTACCCCTGCTCCCCATCTGTACCGTACTTACCGGTACACATGTCACACTCCGTCTCCTGTAGTAAGCACTAGCAGGAAGGCGGGGCTTCAGGCGGCCGTAACTCACTGAGGTCACGTGCCTTCTCCGCCTGCTTCATTCATAAAGTAGGCGGAGCAGGCACGTGACTTCAGTGAGTTACGGCCGCCTGCAGCCCGGCCTGCCTGCTAGCGCTTACTACAGGAGACGGAGTGTGACATGTCTACCGGTAAGTACGGTACAGATGGGGAGCAGGGGAAGCGCAGTTTAGATATTATGATTAACACTAGGTATAATACAGTACATACTGAGCGGCGGGCCAGAGTACAGTGCCTGCACTGCCCGCCGCTCTCCCCGTCTACTACAGACCCTCCTCCCTCCTCACTAATACATCGCAGACTGCGTTGTAAATTGCCAGCATTCCCCCCATAAGACGCAGGGGCACTTCCCCCACTTTTGGGGGGGGGGGAAGTGCGTCTTATGGGGCGAAAAATACGGTACATCCAAATCAGGTGAACGGTGTAGGAATTACAACAGTTTGCATATGTGCATCCCACTTGTTAAGGGACCAAAAGTAATGGGACAATTAGCTTCTCAGCTGTTCCATGGCCAGGTGTGTGTTATTCCCTCATTATCCCAATTACAATGAGCAGATAAAAGGTCCAGAGTTCATTTCAAGTGTGCTATTTGCATTTGGAATCTGTTGCAGTCAACTCTCAAGATGAGATCCAAAGAGCTGTCACTATCAGTGAAGCAAGCCATCATTAGGCTAAAAAAAACAAAACAAACCCATCAGAGAGATAGCAAAAACATTAGGCATGGCCAAAACAACAGTTTGGAACATTCTTAAAAAGAAGGAACGCACCGGTGAGCTCAGCAACACCAAAAGACCCGGAAGACCACGGAAAACAACTGTGGTGGATGACCGAAGAATTCTTTCCCTGGTGAAGAAAGCACCCTTCACAACAGTTAGCCAGATTAAGAAAACTCTCCAGGAGGTAGGTGTATGTGTGTCAAAGTCAACAATCAATAGAAGACTTCATCAGAGTGAATACAGAGGGTTCACCACAAGATGTAAACCATTGGTGAGCCTCAAAAACAGGAAGGTCAGATTACAGTTTGCCAAACGACATCTAAAAAAGCCTTTACAGTTCTGGAACAACATTCTATGGATAGATGAGACCAAGATCAACTTGTACCAGAGTGATGGGAGGAGAAGAGTATGGAGAAGGAAAGGAACTGCTCATGATCCTAAGCATGCCACATCATCAGTGAAGCATGGTGGTGGTAGTATCATGGCGTGGGCATGTATGGCTGCCAATGGAACTGGTTCTTTTGAATTTATTGATGATGTGACTGCTGACAAAAGCAGCAGGATGAATTCTGAAGTGTTTCGGGCAATATTACCTGCTATATTCAGCCAAATGCTTCAGAACTCATTGGACAGCGCTTCACAGTGCAGATGGACAATGACCCAAAGCATACTGCAAAAGCAACCACAGAGTTTTTTAAGGGAAGGAAGTGGAATGTTATGCAATGGCCAAGTCACCTGGCCTGAATCCGATTGAGCATGCATTTCACTTGCTGAAGACAAAACTGAAGGGAAAATGCCCCAAGAACAAGAAGGAACTGAAGACAGTTGCACATTGGCTTAGCAGAGCATCACCAGGGATGAAACCCAGGGTCTGGTGATGTAATGTCTATGCATTCCAGACTTCAGGCTGTAATTGACTGCAAAGGATTTGCAACCAAGTATTAAAAAGTGAAAGTTTGATTTATGATTGTTATTCTGTCCCATTACTTTTGGTCCCTCAACAAGTGGGAGGCACATATGCAAACTGTTTTAATTCCTACACCGTTCACATGATTTGGATTTAAATACCCTCAAATTAAAGCTGACAGTCTGCAGTTAAAGCCCATCTTGTTCGTTTCATTTCAAATCCATTATGGTGGTGTATAGAGCCAAAAATTTTAGAATTGTGTCGATGTCCCAATATTTATGGACCTGACTGTATTTTGAATGTGAATAAATTTTGTATTTAAAGGACGATCAAGCTGCTGATTACCCGACAGCAAAGGGTTAAATCCTGGCAAGACTGGGGGTGAATGTATTAGTCCAGGCCCAGCGGGTGCATCAGTGGGAGATTAAACTGGCTGAGCCCGCAAAGCCCCAGTATTATACCCTATTACACCTGTTGCAAAATTGGCTGCAACCTGAGGTTCTGAGTCCCACTGCTATGTTGGACTGTCTGTTGGCTGATGTGTTCTGGAGGGCTTTGCCGTACCCCCTCCGACACTGGACCGGCCAGGTGTCTCCTGGTAATCCCCCTGAAATGGTGGACCTAGTGGAACTCTATGAGGCTACCAGGAATTTTAAAGGGGGTTCGTTTGGGAGGGGGGCAGCCAAACCCCAGCAATCTCCATCCCAGACACAGAGACTTGTGCCAACCAAGCCTGCCTGAGGTGTACCCCCCGTAGACCCGACTCCAATAGTATGCTGGCGGTGTCAGGAGCCTGGCCACGTAAGGGCCGACTGTCTCCATCGGGGCGAACCCATGGAGACTAATTATGGATACCGCAACTCGTTATACGCCAGGAAGCTGTGTACATCAGGTATCCCAGAGACTATAGACAATATCCACCTGTGCCAGGTAGAAGTGGGAGACACTCTGGCAGAGGCTTTGTTGGACTCAGGGAGTCTGGTGTCCCTGGTAAGAGAGGTAGAAGAGTTTTGTAAATCTTGCCCAACCTTCCAGATAAATAGCCCTCAGCCACATTTCCAGAGTCCCCTGGTAAGTCTCCCGATAACCGAGGTTCTGTTCAAGCGAATAGCTATGGATCTCATAGGCCCAGTACCGAATTCTGCTAGAGGGCTCCTCGACTACGCCACTTGGTACACGGAGGTGGAGCCACTGTGACATACATCAGCCAAACTCATAGCTAAGGAGTTAATGGAGATGTTTTGCCGAGTGGGACTACCTAAAGAGGTTCTGACTGACCAAGGGACCACTTTAATGTCCAAGTTCATGAGGGAACTCTGTAAGTTGCTCCACATAAAACAGCTACGGACGTCCGTGTATCATCCGCAAACGGATGGCCTGGTAGAAAGATTTAATCAAACATTAAAAAACATGTTAAAAAGAGTGGTGTCTAAGGATGGGAGGGACTTTGACCTTCATCTGCTCTCTCTCATGTTGCATTGATGATGGTAGAGTCTGGCTGCTGCGCAAAGCCTTCTCCAGCACATCCCAAAGATAACACAGCAAAATAAGTTGAGCATAACACACCGATAATAAGCAATTAAAATTAATTTTATTGATATATCAATTAAAAGTAAACATAGTTTTGTAATAAATATATATAAACAAGCAGGGATTTAACACAGTCATACATCACCCTGCTGTCAGCCCTATCACAGTAATATTAATCAATATACCCCCAATTGATCAGTAAAAAATTGAATCAATGTCCTAATCAATGTGGTCGATCAGGGAATATAAGGTGTATATACGAATATATGCATGCCCTACATGAATCAAGGGAACACTACCAGGGCTCAGAACAAACAAGTCTAACAGTCTAGAGGTGCACAAAAAGGTAGGGCAACATACCAGAATGGCTGGGGCTGACACCAGGGCAATGGCGCTCCTCGACGCACGTTTCGCGTGTAGTTCGCTTCCTCAGGAGGAGTTGAGATTCTCAATGGGGTTAAGGTCTGGACTCTGTGGTGGCCAATCCATTTGTAAAAAATCATGTCTCATGCTCCCTGAACCACTCTTTCACAATTTGAGCCCGATGAATCCTGGCATTGTCATCTTGGATTATGCCTGTGCCATCAGAGAAGAAAAAATCTATTGATGGAATAACCTGGTCATTCAGTATGTTCAGGTAGTCAGCTGACCTCATTCTTGGAGCACCACCTGCAGCAACCCCAGATCATAGCACTGCCCCCACAGGCTTGTACAGTAGGCACTAGGCATGATGGGTGCATCACTTCATCTGCCTCTCTTCTTACCCTGATGCGCCCATCACTCTGGAGCAGGGTAAATCTTGACTCATCAGACCACATGACCTTCTTCCATTGCTCCAGAGTCCAATCTTTATGCTCCCTAGCAAATTGAAGCCTTTTTTTCTGGTTTGCCTCACTGATTAGTGGTTTTCATACGGCTACACAGCTTTTCAGTCCCAATCACTTGAGTTCCCTTCGCATTGTGCGTGTGGAAATGCTCTTACTTTCACTATCAAACATAGCCCTGAGTTCTACTGTTATTTTTTTTCGACTTGATTTCACCAAACGTTTAAGTGATCGCCGAACACGATCATTCAGGATTTTTTTCCTGCCACATTTCCTCCTCGAATACGATGGGTCCCCACTATCCTTCCAGTTTTTAATAATGCGTTTGACAGTTCTTAACCCAATTTTAGTAGTTTCTGCAATCTGCTTAGATGTTTTATCTGCTTGATGCATGCCAATGATTTGACCCTTCTCATACAGACTGACATCTTTTCCATGACCACGAGATGTGTCTTTCGACATGGTTGTTTAAGACATGAGAAGCACCATAGTGCACCAGTTGGGGTTAAATAACTTGTTGCCAGCTGAAAGATAATCGCCCATGCAGTAATTATCCAATAGGAGGCTCATATCTATTTGCTTAGTTAAATCCAGGTGGCCACATTTTTTTGGGACAGGCAGTTTATAATAATACAGAGGGGGCTATTAAATATACTAATAATACAGATGGGGCTATTATATATATTAATAATACAGAGGGTGCCATTATATACTAATAATACTGAGGGGGCATTATATATACTAATAATGCAGAGGGGGCTATTATATATACTAATAATACATAGGGGCCATTATATATACTAATAATACAAAGGGGGCTATTATATACAGTATACTAATAATACAGAGGGGGCTATTATACTAATAATACAGAAGCGGCCATTACAGGGAGTGCAGAATTATTAGGCAAGTTGTATTTTTGAGGATTAATTTTATTATTGAACAACAACCATGTTCTCAATGAACCCAAAAAACTCATTAATATCAAAGCTGAATATTTTTGGAAGTAGTTTTTAGTTTGTTTTTAGTTTTAGCTATTTTAGGGGGATATCTGTGTGTGCAGGTGACTATTACTGTGCATAATTATTAGGCAACTTAACAAAAAACAAATATATACCCATTCCAATTATTTATTTTTACCAGTGAAACCAATATAACATCTCAACATTCACAAATATACATTTCTGACATTCAAAAACAAAACAAAACTAAATCAGTGACCAATATAGCCACCTTTCTTTGCAAGGAAACTCAAAAGCCTGCCATCCATGGATTCTGTCAGTGTTTTGATCTGTTCACCATCAACATTGCGTGCAGCAGCAACCACAGCCTCCCAGACACTGTTCAGAGAGGTGTACTGTTTTCCCTCCTTGTAAATCTCACATTTGATGATGGACCACAGGTTCTCAATGGGGTTCAGATCAGGTGAACAAGGAGGCCATGTCATTAGATTTTCTTCTTTTATACCCTTTCTTGCCAGCCACGCTGTGGAGTACTTGGACGCGTGTGATGGAGCATTGTCCTGCATGAAAATCATGTTTTTCTTGAAGGATGCAGACTTCTTCCTGTACCACTGCTTGAAGAAGGTGTCTTCCAGAAACTGGCAGTAGGACTGGGAGTTGAGCTTGACTCCATCCTCAACCCGAAAAGGCCCCACAAGCTCATCTTTGATGATACCAGCCCAAACCAGTACTCCACCTCCACCTTGCTGGCGTCTGAGTCGGACTGGAACTCTCTGCCCTTTACCAATCCAGCCACGGGCCCATCCATCTGGCCCATCAAGACTCACTCTCATTTCATCAGTCCATAAAACCTTAGAAAAATCAGTCTTGAGATATTTCTTGGCCCAGTCTTGACGTTTCAGCTTGTGTGTCTTGTTCAGTGGTGGTCGTCTTTCAGCCTTTCTTACCTTGGCCATGTCTCTGAGTATTGCACACCTTGTGCTTTTGGGCACTCCAGTGATGTTGCAGCTGTGAAATATGGCCAAACTGGTGGCAAGTGGCATCTTGGCAGCTGCACGCTTGACTTTTCTCAGTTCATGGGCAGTTATTTTGCGCCTTGGTTTTTCCACACGCTTCTTGCGACCCTGTTGACTATTTTGAATGAAACGCTTGATTGTTCGATGATCACGCTTCAGAAGCTTTGCAATTTTAAGAGTGCTGCATCCCTCTGCAAGATATCTCACTATTTTTGACTTTTCTGAGCCTGTCAAGTCCTTCTTTTCACCCATTTTGCCAAAGGAAAGGAAGTTGCCTAATAATTATGCACACCTGATATAGGGTGTTGATGTCATTAGACCACACCCCTTCTCATTACAGAGATGCACATCACCTAATATGCTTAATTGGTAGTAGGCTTTCGAGCCTATACAGCTTGGAGTAAGACAACATGCATAAAGAGGATGATGTGGTCAAAATACTCATTTGCCTAATAATTCTGTACAGGGTGTATATATCCTTATAATACAGAGGGGGCTATTATATACTAATAATACTGAGGGGACATTATATATATATTAATAATACAGAGGGGGCCATTATATATTATAATAATACGGAGGGGCCATTTTATATACTAATAATACAGAGGGGGCTATTATATATACTAATAATACGGAAGGGGCCATTATATAAACTAATAATACAGAGGGGGATATTATATATTCTAATAATACAGAGGCGGCCATTATATATCCTAATAATACAGAGGGGGGTATTATATACTAATAATACTGAGGGGGCATTATATATACAAAAAATACAGAGGGGGCCATTATATATTATAATAATACAGAGGGGCCATTATATATTATAATAATACAGAGAGGCCATTATATATTATAATAATACAGAGGGGACTATTATATATACTAATAATACAGAGGCGGCCATTATATATCCTAATATTACACAGGGGCCATTATATATTATAATTATAAAGAGGGGTCATTATTAAGGGCCCCTCTGTATAATTATAATATATAATGGCCCTTCTGTAAAATTAATATAATATATAATGTGGCCCCTCTGTATAATATATAACTGCCTTCTTTGTTTTTTCTTCTATTTAAACTGATAATGCCCCCTATCTCCATAGTGCCCCCAGTATGCCCTGCCTTAGGGTACTTACAAAAAAAAAATAAACTCACCTGTCTTCCTCACTCCATTACCCCTTGTGGCGTCCCGGCACAGGGGGTCACAAACGCCTTCCCACACCACGTCATCACGCCATCTCGCGAGACCCAATGCAGGAGGTCACGGTGAGGTAATCTCCTGCGCCATTCTACTTCCTCATAGGCTTTAGGCCTGGCCTGAATCCTATGAGGCAGAACAGAGGGGACAGGAGCCATAGGTGCCTGCTGCCTGACGCCCCCTGCAATTTGGCGCCCGGGGCAACACCCCCCCCCCCCCCCAGCTACACCACTGCCATGTGAATTTACTAAATCCATGGAAAAATAGGGAGTCCTCTACTGAAGACAGCCCATGGACAGGTTTTCTAGGAGAAGAGGTTCAGGCCCTTCAGTAAAAATTGCTGACAGCCTCTCCTCTAAACAGGCTCAGGAAGCCAGAGAGTTAATTAGTCGGAACACGGCTGTGATCTCGGACCTCCCTGGACGCACTTCCATAATCCAGCATGACATTGTCACTGAGCCTCAGGCAAAAGTCCAGTTAAAAACATACTGGGTACCCGTCGCTCGGCGGCAAGCCATTTAGGAGGAAGTGCAGTTAATGCTGCAACTAGACGTCATTGAGGAGTTCAAAAGTGACTGGGCCAGTCCGATGGTCTTAATACCCAAGCCGGACGGGACGTTACAGTTCTGTAACGGTTTTCACAAACTAAACCAAATCTCCAAGTTTGATGCTATGCCCCGGGTAGATGAACTTATTGAGAGGTTAGGACAAGCCCGATATTTTTCTGTTTTGGACCTCACGAAGAGCTATTGGCAGGTGCCCTTAACGGAGGCTGCCAAAGAGAAAACTGCCTTTGTCACCCCTGAAGGGCTGTATCAGTATAAAGTGTTACCCTTTGGTCTGCATGGTGCCCCCACCACATTCCAATGACTCATGGACATTGTACTTCGTCCACATTGTCGGTACGTGTCGGCTTACCTGGACGATATCGTCATCCACAGTACCGACTGGGAAAGTCATCTACCCAAAGTACAGACTGTAGTGGACTCCCTTAGGAAGGCTGGACTGACCGCTAACCCAAAGAGATGCGTGATAGGGTTAGAGGAGACTAAGTACGGGATACGTCATTGGACGTGGAGTTATCAAACCCGAAGTGAATAAAATAGAGGCGATTCGGAATTGGCCCCGACCTGTCACCACCAGGCAAATAAAGTGGTTCCTGGGAACGGTGGGCTATTATATGAGGTTTGTTCCGCATTTTGCCACTTTAGCGGCTCTGTTGAGAGGGCTCTTGAAGGGACGGAAGTCTGTGATGGTCCGCTGGAATAACAAGACCAGGTGTGAACGAACACCAAAGCTACAAATGGATTGTCGTACTGTTTTCTTGCCATAAGTGTGAATAGAACACTGACTTTTTTTGAGTTACAAACTGGTCTTTGCCTCTATACTGCATCCGCTTATCCTGTCTACAAGAGCGAATCCCCACAATAGTTATTAGATCTCCCCTCAGTCGTCTTTTTTCTAAAGTTAATAACCCTAATGTTGATAGTGTTTCAGGGTACTGTAGTCCCCCCATTGCAGTTATTACTTTAGTTGCCCTCCTCTGTACCCTCTCCAGCTCTGCTATGTCTGCCTTGTTTACAAGAGCCCAGAATTGTACACAGTATTCCATGTGTGGTCTGACTAGTGATTTGTAAAGTGGTAGGACTATGTTCTCATCACGGGCATCTGTGCCCCTTTTGATGCAACCCATTATCTTATTGGCCTTGGCAGCAGCTGCCTGACACTGGTTTTTACAGCTTAGTTTGCTGTTCACTAAAATTCCTAGGTCCTTTTCCATGTCAGTTTTACCCAGTGTTTTACCATTTAGTATGTATGGGTGATTTGCATTATTCCTTCCTATTTGTATAACCCTACATTTGTCAGTGTTAAACCTCATCTGCCTCTTCTCTGCCCAAGCCTCTAATGTATTCAGATCCATCTGTAGCAGTATATTGTCCTCTTCAGTGCTAATTACTTTACACAGTTTAGTGTCTTCTGCAAAAATTTATATTTTACTGTGCAAGCCTTCTATAAGATCATTAATAAATATATTGAAGAAAATAGGGCCCAATACTGACCGCTTAGGTACAGTGACAGAGACCCAATCTGAGTGTGTACCATTAATATCCACCCTCTGCTTTCTATCACTGAGCCAGTTACTTACCCACATACAGACATTTTCTCCCAGTCCAAGCATTCTCATTTTCTATACAAACTTTTATGCGGTACAGTGTCAAATGCCTTGGAGAAGTCCAGATATACGACATCCATTGATTCGCCGCTGTCAAGTCTAGAACTTACCTCCTCATAGAAACTGATTAATTTAGTTTGACATTACCGATCCCTCATGAAGCCATGCTGATATGGCAGTGTATGCTTATTTTCATTGACGTACTCCAAAATAACATCTCTTAGAAAACCTTCAAACAGTTTACCCACGACAGATGTTAAACTTACCGGCCTATAGTTTCCAAGCTCTGTTTTTGGACCCTTTTTGAATATTGGCACCACATTTGCTATGCGCCAATCCTGTGGAACACTCCCTGTCAGTATAGAGTCCTTAAGTATCAGAAATAAGGGTCTGGCTGTGACATTACTTAATTCTCTTAGGATACGGGGGTGTATGCCATCTGGTCCTGGCAATTTGTCTATTTTAATCTTTTTAAGACCCCGCTGTACTTATTCTTTGGTCAGACAGGGTAGTTTTAATGGGGAATTAACTTTTACATTCCTCATTTCATCTGACAGTTTCTTTTCCTCAGTAAATACAATGGAGAAAAATAATATTTAATAGCTTTGCTTTCGCCTCATCTCTCTCTGCAACTCCCCCTCATCTCTCTGTAGAGGTCCAACACCTTTAGATTTATACTTTTTGCCATTTATATAATTAAAGAACATTTTTGGGTTAGTTTTGCTCTTTTTGGCAATTAATCTCCTGGTCTCTAGTTTGACTGCTTTTATTTGCTTTTTACATATTCTAGTTTTCTCCTTATAGTTTCTCAGTGCTTTCTCGAAACCCTCATGTTTTAGTGATTTAAATGCTTTTTTTGTCATTTATTGCTTTCTTTACAGTTCTATTTCATCCACATTGGTTTCTTCTTGTTCCTTAACCTTTTATTCCCATAAGGTATGTGCTTTTAAAAATATCCAATGTTGTGACTATATTATTTTATTTTTAAGACTTTGTCCCAGTTAGTTAGGCCTATGGCCTCTCTTAGTTGGCAAAATTTAGCTTTTTTGAAGTTTGGGATATTTGTTCCTCCCTGAAGAAAAACTCTTTTGAATGATAATTGTAAGGTTATTACTTTATGGTCACTATTTCCCAGGTGTCCCCCAACCTGCACATCTGTTGTTCTGTCAGGTCTATTGGTTAATACTAAGTCCAGTATGGCCGCCCCTCTAGTCGGGTCCTGAACCAGTTGGGAAAGGTAATTGTCTTTGGTTATTGCCAAGAACCTGTTTCCTTTATGAGATATACAAGTTTCAGTTTCTCAGTCTATATCTGGGTAGTTGAATTCCCCCTTAATAACCACCTCATTATGATTTGCCACCTCGTCTATCTCGTTTAGTAGTAGATTTTGTGTGGACTCCTATTAGTAATTTATTATTGTTTTTGCCTCCAGGTATTTCTACCCACAGTGACTCCACATGTTCATGCCCCTCACTTATATCTTCTCGGACTGTTGGCTTTAGGCAGGACTTTACATAAAGGCAGACCCCTCCCCCATTCCATTTTTGGCGATCCTTTCTAAACAGACTGTAACCCTGTACATTAACTGCCCAGTCATAACTATCATCCAGGCTTCTGGCATTAGTATACATACATTTAAGAGGTTTATGTATATTTTTTACCTTACACCTTTCCTTCTGAATTGTTCTAGTCCCTCCATCCATTCTTCCCCCAGTCCCATTACTTTGCCCCCACTCTCTATCTCCACTATCGTCCCATCCTATAATGTAATTACCCTCCCCCAGTCCCTAGTTTAAACACTCCTCCAAACTTCTAGCCATCTTTTACTCCAACATAGCTGCCCCTTCCCCATTGAGGTGCAGCCCATGCCTACGATAGAGCCTGTAACATAGAGTGAAGTCGGTCCAGTTCTCCAGGAACCCAAACCCCTCCTTCCTACACCAGTTCTTGAGCCACTTGTTAACCTCCCTAATCTCCCGCTGCCTTTCTTGTGTGGCTCGTGGTACCGGTAGTATTTAGGAAAATACTACCTTTGAGGTCCTTGCCCTTAGCTTTTAACCTAAATCCCTAAAATAATTTTTTAGAGCGCTCCACCTGCCTCTAACTTTGTCATTGTTTCCGATATGGACCATGACCGCTGGATCTTCTCCAGCCCCTCCTAGTAATCTGTCAACCTGATCCGCGATATGTAAAACTCGAGCACCAGGAAGACAACACACCGTTCGACGATCACGGTTTTTGTGACAGATCAACCTAATAATTGAGTCTCCCACTACCTTAACCGCCTCACGTCCGCCCATAGGATATAAACGTCCTATGGGTGGACGTCTATTTCTGACAGCACGTTTTAAAACGTCCTGTCAGAAATAGCAGCTGCACGCTAATCGTGCAGCTGCTGATCGGGTTGCCCGCTGTCAGTGACAGCAGGGCAACCCTAAGACAAGGCAGGGACAGTGCCCAGGTGTCCCTGCCTTCACGATCGCTGCAGACACAGCGCTCACCGAGCGCTGTGTCTGCAGAGCAGGAAGCGCTGTGCGCTTCCTGTTCCGGCCCGGCGGTCATGTGACCGCCGTGACCGGAGAGTGCAGGAGCTGTGTGAGGTCTCTCAGAGACCTCGATCAGCCCTGCTGTGAGGCTGTACAGCGCAGGATTGCTGCTGTACAGCCTCTATAGGGGTGCATTTGTCCTGTAACTGGGGCTACTATGTCAGCCCCAGTTACAGGAGAAATCAACAGTGTAAAAAAAAAAAAAAAGTGAAGTAAATGTCCCCCAGAGGTCTTGTATGACCTTATGGGGGACGAAAAGTGTAAAATAAAATAAAAATAAAATAAAGGGTTGAAAAAATAAAATAAAAAAAAGTTTCACATGTAAAAAAAAAAAAAATCCCAAGTAAGGAATAAAAAAAAAAATTAAAAATAGAAAAAATAAAATAAAATAGACATATTTAGTATTGCCGCGTCCGTAAAAACCAGCTCTATAAAAATATCACATGACCTAACCCCTCGGGTGAACACCGTAAAAAAAAAAAAAAAAAAACTGGGTCAAAACAAGCAATTTTTGTCACCTTGCATCACAAAAGGTGCAACACCAAGTGATCAAAAACGCGTATGTCCCACAAAATGGTACCAATAAAACCGTCACCTCATCCCGCAAAAAATGAGCCCCTACATAAGAAAATCTCTCAAAAAATAAAAAAACTTTCGCTCTCAGAACATGGACAAATTAAAACATAATTTTTTGGTTTCAAAAATGCTATTATTGTGTAAAACTTTAATAAATGAGAAAAAGTATACATATTATGTATCGCCACGTCCGTAACAATCTGCTCTATAAAAATGTCACTTGACTGAACCCCTCAGGTGAACGCTGTAAAAATAAATAAATAGAAACTGTGCTAAAACAACCAATTTTTTGGTCACCTTGCCCCATAAAGTGTTATAATGAATGATCAAAAAAATCATATCTACCCAAAAATAGTACTAATAAAACTGGCACCTTATCCCCTAGTTTCCAAAATGGGGTCACTTCTTTGGAGTTTCTACTGTAAGGGTGCATCAGGGTGCTTCAAATGGGACATGGCATCTAAAAACCATGTGGAGTTCCTTTCCTTCTGCGCCCTGCCGTGTGCCCATACAGCAGTTTACGACCACATGTGGGGTGTTTCTGTAAACCGCAGAATCTGGGTAATAAATATTGAGTTTTGTTTGGCTGCATCGATGTGTTAAAGAAATAATTTATTAAAATGGAAAATCTGCCAAAAAAGTGAAATTTAAAAATTTGATCTCCATTTTCCTTTAATTCTTGTGGAACGCCTAAAGGGTTAACAAAGTTTGTAAAATCGGTTTTGAATACCTTGAGGGGTGTAGTTTCTACAATGGGGTCATTTATGGGGGTATCCACTATGTAGGCCCGACAAAGTGACTTCAGACCTGAACTGGTCCTTATAAAGTGGGTTTTGGCAATTTTCTTAAAAATTTGAAGAATTGCTTCTAAACTTCTAAGCCTTCTAACGTCCTAAAAAAATAAAATGACATTTCCAAAATGATGCCAACATAAAGTAGACATATGGGGAATGTTAAATAATAAATATTTTATGAGGTATCACTTTCTGTTTTAAAAGCAGAGAAATTGAAATTTAGAAAATTGCGAATTTTTCAAATTTTTGGGTAAATTTGGGATTTTTTCATAAATAAAGGTGAAATATTTTGACTCAAATTTATGACTATCATGAAGTACAATGTGTCACGAGAAAACAATCTCTGAATGACTTGGATAAATAAAGGCGTTTCAAAGTTATTACCACATAAAGTGAGATATGTCAGTTTTGCAAAATTTGGCCTGGTCAGGAAGGGGGCAAAGGGCCCAGATGGGAAGTGGTTAATAATTGAATCTCCCACTACCAGCACATGTCTGGCCTGCCCTGCTCTCCTGGTCCCCTGCTTACTGGAGCTGGAGCTGGCATTCCCCTGACGGCAGATAAAGTGTCTGGCTGCAGTAGTGCTCTCCCTGAACTGACATCCCCCTCATCTGCCAACTGTGCAAACTTGTTGGGGTGTGTCAAATCTGGGCTAGCCGCTCTGGCACTCTTTCCTCTATCTCGCTTTCTAACTGTTACCAACCTAGCTACCTCACTTTCCTGAGCCTCCTCGCTACCACCCTCCCCCACATCTACCCCATAGAGTGCTTGCTCAGTGACCAGCAAACTCTTTTCCAAATTGTCAAAGCTTCTCAGTGTTGAAATTCGTTAGATACTCGATGTGCGAATCCAAACTGGCAATTTGCTCACATTTTGAACAAAGATATGCACCCTCAAACGGCTGTTACAGGACTGCATACATTAGACAAGATGTGCACTGATTACCTAACAATTGGATTATTTCAAGATTCCTTATCACATGAGTTTATAGTATATTCATTTTTAGAGTTAGTGACTTTTAAAATTACCTTTATTAGTGATAGATCGGGTAGAGGTATGTATATACCAACAAAAAATGCTACAATTCAAAAGGCTTATATATAAGTTACTTTTGATGGGGGAGTAGCGACCCCTAAACAGGACATTCACTGGTGACACAAAACTGTCTATAGGCTTAATGGTTCGAGGAAAAAAGACAGGGTCTGAGATAGGGCAGGGCAGACAAATGCTTACCCTAACAGCCCTATCAACTGCTCAGCCCAGGGTCGCCCCCTGATGGTGGGAGTTCCCTGTCCCCGAACCTAAGACTATCAGATCCCTAGATCAACCCTAGCCAGGGAAAGGTATTAGATACACAATAACAGTTGAAAGAACACAGTACCAAGAGTGGAAGGTGGTCCAAAAGTATGGAGTCACCACCTGCCCTCTCAAGATATCAAGCAAAGTTATTAGAGATATGAGGAGAGTGAAGGGGGGTCCAGATTATGGGATAAACCCCAATCCTCTCAAAACAGCAATACGCACGTTTTTATATGCCCATCCTAATACATAAACCTCGACGCGTTTCACCTGAAACGAGGCAGGCTCATCAGGAGGTAGGTAAGTATTTGGACATAGTCCAGGGATGATACAAATGATACCTGAGACCAGGTTTGGGGACAGGGAACTCCCACCATCAGGGGGCGACCCTGGGCTGAGCAGTTGATAGGGCTGTTAGGGTAAGCATTTGTCAGACCCTGTCTTTTTTCCTCGAACTATTAAGCCTATAAACAGTTTTGTGTCAACAGTGAATGTCCTTTTTAGGGGTCGCTACTCCCCCATCAAAAGTAACTTATATATAATCCTTTTGAATTGTAGCATTTTTTTGTTGGTATATACATACCTATACCCGCACTATCACTAATAAAGGTAATTTTAAAAGTCACTAACTCTAAAAATGAATATAAGATGTGCACTGGACTGCGCTGTCAATAATGGAACACATTCTAAATGGGGATTACGCAAGAAATAGAAAAATACACTATAGTGCAGTGATAAGAATCTAACTTACTGTAGTCCCCTCCTAAAGTCCCTGAATCTGAAGTCACGTAATCTAAAGTCACACACTTAATACAAACACACACTTGAAAATCAAACACGCGAACGCTCACAAACTCGTGTTATTTGCCTGCTTGTATAAATGCAGATCTCAAACCAGCCTGCTGTTTTTTCCTCTGGAAAAAAATGATCTATCATTTGCTCCTATTAGATAAGGTTCAGAGTAAAGCAAGTACAGTGGAATTAGACTCTACCCTCTATGCATCTAACAAGTCAGAGGGAATGGGGAGAGTAAGCTATTATATTTGTAGAATATTAAATAGAATATTATTTTAAACTCCATTTATTTATAAAACATTGTATTACACAGACTGTAAATTACTGTACATAAAAGAGAAGTTTCAATTACCTAAAATGCATACAGTCCTAAGAGACTGCTCTGCAGCTTTCACTATAACAGCTATGGGGTTTAACTCTGGTAGATAGGGTAAGCGGGCGCAGTACAGAGGCAAAATACAAGTTCTTAACTCAAAACGTCAGTGTTTATTCACACTTGAGGCAATTGCACAAAACAGCATGTAACTTTGCAGTCTTGGTGTTAATTCACATGGAAAGTTCATATAACACAAGTCACCTTTCTGGAAGTTCTGCCTCCAGTAGTCCACAGCATGGTTTAGGGGGCCTGTTTCCCCAGCATGCGGCTCTCAGCCCTCCAGCACGGCACAAAGCCTCAGATCCAAAAAACAGAGACAACTCTGCTGAGCGCAGCTGCCTATTTAAGGACAGCCAGGTGCTGCCAAAACCCGAAACAGAATTTAAGAGCCAGCCCAGCCACACATGATGGGAGGAAAATATCTGCCTTGCCAGACACAACCCCTCACTGTGTCACATACGCCCCCCTTTGTTCAACCCTGAGGGGGTTTCCCTGCAACCGGCCTGCTATGTGTTCTACCGAGAACTTAAAGTTCTGCAGAGACAAAAAACATCTGGTGACCTGGGCATTCCTGTCTTTGGCCTGGCTCATCCACTTGAGAGGGGAGTGGTCGATCACCTGGCAGAACTTTCTACCCAACAAATAGTAGCGGAGAGACTCGAGTGCCCACTTGATAGCCAGGCACTCTCTCTCCACTATACTGTACCTGGTTTCGGCTGGGGTGAGCTTGCGGCTTAGAAAGATAACGGGATGCGCCTCCCCGTTGACTTTCTGAGACAGTATAGCAACGAGTCCTACTTCGGAGGCATCCATTTGTACCACAAACTCCCCCTTGAAGTCGGGCGTCACCCAAACCCGTGACCCACACAGGGCCGACTTCAAAGCAGCAAAAGCATCTTCCGCCCGATCATCCCAGCGAACCATCACTGATTTTCGTCCCTTCAAGAGCCCTGTGGCTAGAGTAGCAAAGTGGGGAACAAACCTCATGTAATAGCCCACCTATCCCAGGAATTACTTTATTTTAGTGATGAGCGAGCATGCTCGGCCGAATACCGGTTTGGCTCGAGCATTGCTATGCTCGGCACATGGCGGTACTCGGCCGAGTACCGCATGTGCTCGAGCGCCATGCTCGAGTCTCCTCCCTGCACGTTTCACGGCTGCTAAGCAGCCAATAAACATGCAGGTAAGTACTGCCATCACTGTAATGCCAGTATCCATGTTGGCTGCTGGCATTACAGTGATTGGCTGGCCGGAACGCGTCATTGGGTGCTATATAGCACCCAATGACACATGTTCGGATCAGTCATAGTCAGGGAGAGCAGAGCGTAGGAAAGGAAAGGCAGTGTAGGGAGCAAAACTTACAAGACTCTTCCACTTCTTTGAATATGCTGGGCCAGTAAAACCGCTGTAGAATACGATCCTGAGTTTTTTGCAGCCCCAGGTGACCCCCGAGAACGTGTTGGTGGGCTAGATCTAACACAAGTTTGTGATAAGCCTTGAGGACCACCAACTGTTCAATAGGCTCACCCCGTAGTTGGTTTATCCGATACAACATATCCTGATGAACCACAAAACAGGGAAACACTGACTATGCCCCAGGTTTTTATGGTTCACCATCTACTATTAACACATTTTCCCAAGTGTGGGATAGGGTTGGGTCCTGATGTTGGGCGGTACCAAAATTATCCCTGGAGACATTGAAGTCTGCGAATTCAGGACCCGGCGGCAAATACTCCACGTCTCCCACCATGACACTTAGAAGAGTTGTCTCCCCCTCTTCCACCAAAGTGGCGGTCACCTGTACCGCTGGCCCTTTGGTCTCAGGTCCCCAGGGTTCTGGTCTCCCCCCTGAGCCAGGCCACTCTGCTAGGGTTACCCCTGCCTCATGGGTACCAGTCACTCTCATAGCAGGCCACAGTGCCGGGAAGCCTGAGAAGTCTCTCCCTATAATAAGTTGTAGTGTAAATTTTGGGCAACTGCCACTTCGTGAGTCCATATGCCAGCCCCTGTGGATAGAGACACCAGGGCGGTGGGATAGTCTTTTAAGTCTCCATGATGCACATGACCCTGACTTTCCAGCCAGTATACTCCGCTGACCGTACCAGGGGAGCCCTTACTAGGCACACCAGACTCCCTGAGTCCAGCAGAGCCTCCGCTGGAGTGTCTCCTACCTCTACCTGGCACAAGTGGTTTACAGTTTTTGGGGTACCTGCTGCACACAGCTTCCTGGCATATAGCGACTGAATGTAGCCATAGTTAGTATCCATGGGTTCCACCTGATGGGGACAGTCAACTCTTACATGGCCCAGCTCCTCACTCCGCTAGCAGACTATAGGAGCCAGATCAGTAGAGGGTACACCCTGGGTGGGTTTGGCTGGTACAAGTCGCCGGGTCTGGGATGGATATTTATGGAGTTTTACTGCCCCCCTCCCAAAAGAACCCCTTGTAACAGTCTTAGTAGCCTCATAGTGCTCCACTATTTCTAGAGTGTTGCCAGGAGACACCTGGCTGATCCAGTGCTGGAGAAGGGGTGGCAGAGCCCTCCAGAACATATCAGCCAATAGTCTATCCAGCATAGTCGTGGGACTCAGCACATCAGGCTGTAGCCACTTTTGCAAGAGGTGGAGTATGTCATAATAATGTGTCCTCGCAGACTTAGCCGGCTTAAATCCCCACTGATGTATCCGCTGGGACCAGACGAACACATTCACCCCCAGTCTTGCTAAAATATCACCCTTTACTTTTTGGTAGTCGGTAGGGATGAGCGAACCCGAACTGTATAGTTCGGGTTCGTACCGAATTTTGGGGTGTCCGTGCAACGGACCCGAACCCGAACATTTTCGTAAAAGTCTGTGTTCGGGTTCGGTGTTCGGCGCTTTCTTGGCGCTTTTTGAAAGGCTGCAAAGCAGCCAATCAACAAGCGTCATACTACTTGGCCCAAAGGGCCATCACAGCCATGCCTACTATTGGCATGGCTGTGATTAGCCAGTGCACCATGTGACCCAGCCTCTATTTAAGCTGGAGTCACATAGCGCCGCACGTCACTCTGCTATGATCAGTATAGGGAGAGCTTGCAGCTGCGATGTTAGGGCGAGATTAGGCAGATTAACTCTTCCAAAAGACTTCATTCTGTGATCGATCTGCAGCTGTGGATCATTGAAGTGCTATTATTGACTTGCTCACTTTTTTGAGGCTGCCCAGAGCGTTTTTAGATCACTTTTTTTCTGGGGTGATCGGCGGCCATATTGTGACTTGTGGTGCGCCAGCACGAGCTATCACCAAGTGTATTTAACCATCGATAGTGTGGTTATTTTGTGCTATATCCTACATCAGCTGCAGGCTGAGCCTGTGTAACCGAAGTGCATTTAACCATCAACAGTCTGGTTATTTTTTGGCCATATACTACATCAGCTGCAGGCTGAGCCTGTGTCACCAAAGTGCATTTAACCATCAACAGTCTGGTTATTTTTTGGCCATATACTACATCTGGCGCAGGCTGAGCCTGTGTCACCCAAGTGCATTTAACCATCAATAGTGTGGTTATTTATTGGCCATATACTACATCAGGGGCAAGTTGAGCCTGTCACCCAGCGCCTAAAAAATAGACCTGACATTTCTATTCAACCAAATCTGTACTGTTTTAGCTGGTCAAGTTATTTGTAGTGACCATAAAAGCACACTTTTTGTTCTGGGTTGAAAAACTATTCCCAAATTTGCCATTCTCAAAATAACTAGTTTCTGGTATATGAGGCCTACTTGAAATCTATCCCAAAAAGGATATCTTACATTGAAGGTGCTGATAGTGTCATTCAGAAAAACCTAAGACTTACGCTACCGTGCAGATAGAAGTCTGATTCTGTGATTAAACCTATACCTGTCACACAGCGCAAAAAAAAACCAGGCCTGACATTTCTATTCAACCAAATCTGTACTGTTTTAGCTGGTCAAGTTATTTGTAGTGACCGTAAAAGCACACTTTTTGTTCTGGGTTGAAAAACTATTCCCAAATTTGCCATTCTCAAAATAACTAGTTTCTGGTATATGAGGCCTACTTGAAATCTATCCCAAAAAGGATATCTTACATTGAAGGTGCTGATAGTGTCATTCAGAAAAACCTAAGACACACGCTACCGTGCAGATAGAAGTCTGATTCTGTGATTAAACCTATACCTGTCACACAGCGCAAAAAAAAACAGGCCTGACATTTCTATTCAACCAAATCTGTACTGTTTTAGCTGGTCAAGTTATTTGTAGTGACCGTAAAAGCACACTTTTTGTTCTGGGTTGGAAAACTATTCCCAAATTTGCCATTCTCAAAATAACTAGTTTCTGGTATATGAGGCCTACTTGAAGTCTATCCCAAAAAGGATATCTTACATTGAAGGTGCTGATAGTGTCATTCAGAAAAACCTAAGACACACGCTACCGTGCAGATAGAAGACTAATTCTGTGATTAAACCTATACCTGTCACACAGCGCAAAAAAAAACAGGCCTGACATTTCTATTCAACCAAATCTGTACTGTTTTAGCTGGTCAAGTTATTTGTAGTGACCGTAAAAGCACACTTTTTGTTCTGGGTTGAAAAACTATTCCCAAATTTGCCATTCTCAAAATAACTAGTTTCTGGTATATGAGGCCTACTTGAAATCTATCCCAAAAAGGATATCTTACATTGAAGGTGCTGATAGTGTCATTCAGAAAAACCTAAGACACACGCTACCGTGCAGATAGAAGTCTGATTCTGTGATTAAACCTATACCTGTCACACAGTGCAAAAAAAAACCAGGCCTGACATTTCTATTCAACCAAATCTGTACTGTTTTAGCTGGTCAAGTTATTTGTAGTGACCGTAAAAGCACACTTTTTGTTCTGGGTTGAAAAACTATTCCCAAATTTGCCATTCTCAAAATTGTGGTAAACGGGAATAATGAGGAAAACATCTAATAAGGGACGCAGACGCGGACGTGGACATGGTCGTGGTGGTGTTAGTGGACCCTCTGGTGCTGGGAGAGGACGTGGCCGTTCTGCCACAGCCACACGTCCTAGTGAACCAACTACCTCATTTCCCAGTAGCCAGCAGAATTTACAGCGATATTTTGTGGGGCCCAATGCCGTTCTAAGGATGGTAAGGCCTGAGCAGGTACAGGCATTAGTCAATTGGGTGGCCGACAGTGGATCCAGCACGTTCACATTATCTCCCACCCAGTCTTCTGCAGAAAGCGCACAGATGGCGCATGAAAACCAAGCCCATCGGTCTGTCACATCACCCCCATGCATATCAGGGAAACTGTCTGAGCCTCAAGTTATGCAGCAGTCTCTTATGCTGTTTAAAGAATCTGCTGCCAGGGTTTCCCAAGGGCATCCACCTAGCCCTTCCCCAGGGGTGGAAGAGATAGAATGCACTAACGCACAACCACTTATTTTTCCTGATGATGAGGACATGGGAATACCACCTCAGCACGTCTCTGATGATGACGAAACACAGGTGCCAACTGCTGCGTCTTTCTGCAGTGTGCAGACTGAACAGGAGGTCAAGGATCAAGACTGGGTGAAAGACGATGCAGGGGACGATGAGGTCCTAGACCCCACATGGAATGAAGGTCGTGCCACTGACTTTCACAGTTCGGAGGAAGAGGCAGTGGTGAGACCGAGCCAACAGCGTAGCAAAAGAGGGAGCAGTGGGCAAAATCAGAACACCCGCCGCCAAGAGACTCCGCCTGCTACTGACCGCCGCCATCTGGGACCGAGCACCCCAAAGGCAGCTTCAAGGAGTTCCCTGGCATGGCACTTCTTCAAACAATGTGCTGACGACAAGACCCGAGTGGTTTGCACGCTGTGCCATCAGAGCCTGAAGCGAGGCATTAACGTTCTGAACCTTAGCACAACCTGCATGACCAGGCACCTGCATGCAAAGCATGAACTGCAGTGGAGTAAATACCTTAAAAACAAGGAAGTCACTCAGGCTCCCCCTGCTACCTCTTCTGCTGCTGCCGCCTCGGCCTCTTCTGCTGCTGCTGCCGCCGCCTCGGCCTCTTCCTCTGCCTCTGGAGGAACGTTGGCACCTGCCGCCCAGCAAACATGGGATGTACCACCAACACCACCACCTGCGTCACCAAGCATCTCAACCATGTCACACGGCAGCGTTCAGCTCTCCATCTCACAAACATTTGAGAGAAAGCGTAAATTCCCACCTAGCCACCCTAGATCCCTGGCCCTGAATGCCAGCATTTCTAAACTACTGGCCTGTGAAATGCTGTCATTTAGGCTGGTGGACACACACACAGCTTCAAACAGCTCATGTCACTTGCTGTCCCACAGTATGTTGTTCCCAGCCGCCACTACTTCTCCAAGAGAGCCGTGCCTTCCCTGCACAAACAAGTGTCCGATAAAATCAAGTGTGCACTGCGCAACGCCATCTGTGGCAAGGTCCACCTAACCACAGATACGTGGACCAGTAAGCACGGCCAGGGATGCAATATCTCCCTAACTGCACACTGGGTAAATGTAGTGGCGGCTGGGCCCCAGGCGGAGAGCTGTTTGGCGCACGTCCTACCGCCGCCAAGGTTCGCAGGGCAACATTCTTTGCCTCCTGTCTCCTCCTCCTCCTACTCAGCTTCCTCCTCCTCTTCTTCCACCTGCTCATCCAGTCAGCCACACACCTTCACCACCAACTTCAGCACAGCCCGGGGTAAACGTCAGCAGGCCATTCTGAAACTCATATGTTTGGGGGACAGGCCCCACACCGCACAGGAGTTGTGGCGGGGTATAGAACAACAGACCGACGAGTGGTTGCTGCCGGTGAGCCTCAAGCCTGGCCTGGTGGTGTGCGATAATGGGCGAAATCTCGTTGCAGCTCTGGGACTAGCCGGTTTGACGCACATCCCTTGCCTGGCGCATGTGCTAAATTTGGTGGTGCAGAAGTTCATTCGCAACTACCCCGACATGTCAGAGCTGCTGCATAAAGTGCGGGCCGTCTGTTCGCGCTTCCGGCGTTCACACCCTGCCGCTGCTCGCCTGTCTGCGCTACAGCGTAACTTCGGCCTTCCCGCTCACCGCCTCATATGCGACGTACCCACCAGGTGGAACTCCACCTTGCATATGCTGGACAGACTGTGCGAGCAGCAGCAGGCCATAGTGGAGTTTCAGCTGCAGCACGCACGGGTCAGTCGCACTGCGGATCAGACACACTTCACCACCAATGACTGGGCCTCCATGCGAGACCTGTGTGCCCTGTTGCGTTGTTTCGAGTACTCCACCAACATGGCCAGTGGCGATGACGCCGTTATCAGCGTTACAATACCACTTCTATGTCTACTTGAGAAAACACTTAGGGCGATGATGGAAGAGGAGGTGGCCCAGGAGGAAGAGGAGGAAGAGGGGTCATTTTTAGCACTTTCAGGCCAGTCTCTTCGAAGTGACTCAGAGGGAGGTTTTTTGCAACACCAGAGGCCAGGTACAAATGTGGCCAGACAGGGCCCACTACTGGAGGACGAGGAGGACGAGGATGAGGAGGAGGTGGAGGAGGATGAGGATGAAGCATGTTCACAGCGGGGTGGCACCCAAAGCAGCTCGGGCCCATCACTGGTGCGTGGCTGGGGGGAAACACAGGACAATGACGATACGCCTCCCACAGAGGACAGCTTGTCCTTACCTCTGGGCAGCCTGGCACACATGAGCGACTACATGCTGCAGTGCCTGCGCAACGACAGCAGAGTTGCCCACATTTTAACGTGTGCGGACTACTGGGTTGCCACCCTGCTGGATCCCCGGTACAAAGACAATGTGCCCACCTTACTTCCTACACTGGAGCGTGATAGGAAGATGCGCAAGTACAAGCGCACGTTGGTAGACGCGCTACTGAGAGCATTCCCAAATGTCACAGGGGAACCAGTGGAAGCTTAAGGCAAAGGCAGAGGAGGAGCAAGAGGTCGCCAACGCAGCTGTGTCACGGCCAGCTCCTCTGAGGGCAGGGTTAGCATGGCAGAGATGTGGAAAAGTTTTGTCAACACGCCACAGCTAACTTCACCACCACCTGATACGGAACGTGTTAGCAGGAGGCAACATTTCACTAACATGGTGGAACAGTACCTGTGCACACCCCTCCACGTACTGACTGATGGTTCAGCCCCATTCAACTTCTGGGTCTCCAAATTGTCCACGTGGCCAGAGCTAGGCTTTTATGCCTTGGAGGTGCTGGCCTACCCGGCGGCCAGCGTTTTGTCTGAACGTGTATTCAGCGCGGCAGGGGGCGTCATTACAGACAAACGCAGCCGCCTGTCTACAGCCAATGTGGACAAGCTGACGTTTATAAAAATGAACCAGGCATGGATCCCACAGGACCTGTCCATCCCTTGTGCAAATTAGATATTAACTACCTCCTCTTAACAATATATTATTCTACTCCAGGGCACTTCCTCATTCAATACTATTTTTAATTTCATTTTACCATTATATTGCGGGGCAACCCAAAGTTGAATGAACCTCTCCTCTGTCTGGGTGCCGGGGCCTAAATGTGTGACAGTGGCCTGTTCCAGTGGTGGGTGACGTGAAGCCTGATTCTCTGCTATGACATGAAGACAGATTCTGTGCTGACATAAGGCCAGATTCTCTGTTACGGGACCTCTCTCCTCTGCCTGGGTGCCTGGGCCTAAATGTGTGACAGTGGCCTGTTCCAGTGGTGGGTGACGTGAAGCCTGATTCTCTGCTATGACATGAAGACAGATTCTGTGCTGACATAAGGCCAGATTCTCTGTTACGGGACCTCTCTCCTCTGCCTGGGTGCCTGGGCCTAAATGTGTGACAGTGGCCTGTTCCAGTGGTGGGTGACGTGAAGCCTGATTCTCTGCTATGACATGAAGACAGATTCTGTGCTGACATAAGGCCAGATTCTCTGTTACGGGACCTCTCTCCTCTGCCTGGGTGCCTGGGCCTAAATATGTGACAGTGGCCTGTTCCAGTGGTGGGTGACGTGAAGCCTGATTCTCTGCTATGACATGAAGACAGATTCTGCGCTGACATAACGCCAGATTCTCTGTTACGGGACCTCTCTCCTCTGCCTGGGTGCCTGGGCCTAAATGTGTGACAGTGGCCTGTTCCAGTGGTGGGTGACGTGAAGCCTGATTCTCTGCTATGACATGAAGACAGATTCTGTGCTGACATAAGGCCAGATTCTCTGTTACGGGACCTCTCTCCTCTGCCTGGGTGCCTGGGCCTAAATGTGTGACAGTGGCCTGTTCCAGTGGTGGGTGACGTGAAGCCTGATTCTCTGCTATGACATGAAGACAGATTCTGTGCTGACATAAGGCCAGATTCTCTGTTACGGGACCTCTCTCCTCTGCCTAGGTGCCTGGGCCTAAATATGTGACAGTGGCCTGTTCCAGTGGTGGGTGACGTGAAGCCTGATTCTCTGCTATGACATGAAGACTGATTCTGCGCTGACATGAGGCCAGATTCTCTGTTACGGGACCTCTCTCCTCTGCCTGGGTGCCTGGGCCTAAATGTGTGACAGTGGCCTGTTCCAGTGGTGGGTGACGTGAAGCCTGATTCTCTGCTATGACATGAAGACAGATTCTGTGCTGACATAAGGCCAGATTCTCTGTTACGGGACCTCTCTCCTCTGCCTGGGTGCCTGGGCCTAAATGTGTGACAGTGGCCTGTTCCAGTGGTGGGTGACGTGAAGCCTGATTCTCTGCTATGACATGAAGACAGATTCTGAGCTGACATATGGCCAGATTCTCTGTTACGGGACCTCTCTCCTCTGCCTGGGTGCCTGGGCCTAAATGTGTGACAGTGGCCTGTTCCAGTGGTGGGTGACATGAAGCCTGATCCTCTGCTATGACATGAAGACAGATTCTGTGCTGACATTAGGCCAGATTCTCTGTTACGGGACCTCTCTCCTCTGCCTGGGTGCCTGGGCCTAAATGTGTGACAGTGGCCTGTTCCAGTGGTGGGTGACGTGAAGCCTGATTCTCTGCTATGACATGAAGACAGATTCTGTGCTGACATACGGCCAGATTCTCTGTTACGGGACCTCTCTCCTCTGCCTGGGTGCCTGGGCCTAAATGTGTGACAGTGGCCTGTTCCAGTGGTGGGTGACGTGAAGCCTGATTCTCTGCTATGACATGAAGACAGATTCTGTGCTGACATAAGGCCAGATTCTCTGTTACGGGACCTCTCTCCTCTGCCTGGGTGCCTGGGCCTAAATGTGTGACAGTGGCCTGTTCCAGTGGTGGGTGACGTGAAGCCTGATTCTCTGCTATGACATGAAGACAGATTCTGTGCTGACATAAGGCCAGATTCTCTGTTACGGGACCTCTCTCCTCTGTCTGGGTGCCGGGGCCTAAATATGTGACAGTGGCCTGTTCCAGTGGTGGGTGACATGAAGCCAGATTCTCTGCTATGGCATGAAGAGACTGATTCTCTGCTGACATGAAGCCAGATTCTTTGCTATGGCATGAAGAGACTGATTCTCTGCTGACGTGAAGCCAGATTCTCTGCTATGGGACCTCTGTCCAATTGATATTGGGTCATTTTTATTTTTTTATTTTTTTTTAAATTCATTTCCCTATCCACATTTGTTTGCAGGGCATTTACCTACATGTTGTTAACTTTTGCAGCCCTCTAGCTCTTTCCTGGGCTGTTTTACAGCCTTTTTAGTGCCCAAAAGTTCGGGTCCCCATTGACTTCAATGGGGTTCGGGTTCGGGACGAAGTTCGGGTCGGGTTCGGATCCCGAACCCGAACATTTCCGGGAAGTTCGGCCGAACTTCTCGAACCCGAACATCCAGGTGTTTGCTCAACTCTAGTAGTCGGCCGTTTGATCGTCCGGCAGGTTGAAATACACCCATGGGAATCGGATGCCAGGAATGGAGCGACGACCTCAGCCCACTGGTCACGGGGTAGCTTTTACCTCATGGCCACTTTATCGTACATAGGCAGGTAGGTTTCGATGTCGTCTGTGAGGGTCATCTTAGGAATCGCGGCACGGACTGCTTTCCAGGCATCGTGGACGCTCGGGGTTGCTCCTGCTTCAAAGCCATCACGTGTTGTAGCAGCTTATTAGCCTAGTGTTGTTGCAGGTTTGTCTCTTGCTGCTGCAGATTAGCCTCCTTGAGGGCATTCACAACAGCCTCTCCATTTTGTCGTGGGGCCCTGGTTGTAATACAGCTCGTTTAATGCACAACATACAACCGTGCCTGAAGAATGCAGAAACCCCAAAATATTGGCTTTAATGACAGCCTCACTGCTCTTGCCAGCATCCTCCACCAATTGTGGGGTTTCGCTCTGGTAGATAGTGTAAGCGGGCGCAGTACAGAGGTAAAATACAAGTTCTTAACTCAAAACGTCAGTGTTTATTCACACTTGAGGCAATTGCACAAAACAGCACGTAACTTTGCAGTCTTGGGGTTAATTCACACACAATGGAAAGTTCATATAACACAAGTCACCTTGCTGGCAGTTCTGCCTCCGGTAGTCCACAGCAGGCTTTAGGGGGCCTGTCTCCCAAACATGCGGCTCTCAGTTCTCCAGCACGGCACAAAGCCTCAGATCCCAAAAACAGAGACATCTCTGCTGAGACCAGCTGCCTATTTAAGAACTGAAACTCTGGTCCGGTATTTGACCTCACCTGGCTGGAAACCAGCTCAGCCGCACCTGCTGAGAGGAAAATACCTGCCTTGCCAGACACAACCCCTCGTTGTGTCACACAGCATAGCTGAGACGTCAATCAAAATTTCTTTATATTGGTGGATGGCGCTCCAGATTTATAGAGAGGGCATATAGCTATTGCAGCTCTGGTTCTGCCACTGTTCCTTCTTGCTTTGACTCTCTGGATGTGTTTGCTCTCTAGATTACAGCAATCTTCATTTTCCTAATGGGTTGCCAACTGCTGACTAAGGCCTCATGCACACGACCTTATCCGGGATATGCAAAATACAGATGTGGCCTGCTTTTTTGTGGACCCATTAAATTCAATGGGTTAGTGGTTCACATTTTGCAGACTTATACTATCTTTTTGCAGAGTGGACATATGGATGCGGAAAGCACATAGATTATTCATGTGCTTTCTGCACCTGTATGTCTGCTCCGCAAAAATATAGAATATGTCCTATACTCCACAAAATGCAGACTATGGGCCCAATGAAGTCAATGGGCCTGCAAAGACTGCGGATTCAGCATGGGTGGTAAACTCATCTGTCCCTAAAGCTACATTTGAAAAGAGAGAGAAGTTCTTTTTTTTTTTTTACATGAAATGACTACTTGCAATAACTGCCACCGGTCTGTATGCTATTTGGTATACAGTATATTTCCACCATGTGAATCCAAGATGAGGCTATGCTTTTGATTGTCATTGTTATTGTACTGTTTAAAATTTAGATTTGGGCATGATTTATCACTGAATTAAGCTCTATATCATGTTTCCATACTTGCACCGATGAAGTGTGCTGCTCCAACATTTGTTAATTTGGGAGTAATTAAAATCTCTTTTAATTACAATCCTTGACTAAATGCTTTGACTTTTAATTACACTTTCCTGTCAGACCTTATGAGCACATTTCTAGGATGTCCTACCCCCTCCGATGTCACTTAAATACTCCTTCAAACCATCTAGTGATTTTTGTTCTAGAGATTACAGGCCACTTCCTTTCGGCAGAGGTCACTACTCTGGAGACTTCAACCCTACATTCCGATTGTAAGATTTTAGCCATGCATTTAGACCCGCCAGTTTCATCTGTCTTCCCAGTTTGACTGCTGACACTGGATACATGCCATAGAATAAAATCTTGGAATTCTATCCATAATAATTAACCTAAAATCTGAGGTTAAGGATTTTGGAGGTGAAACTAACATCACCCACCTAGAGGTTTCTCTATATTCACAGATATGGCTTTAGTAACGTTGCAGATATAGTAAGTTGTTGTTATGACTGATCACTTATGTTACCAAGTATAATATTAAACATTTTAATGTATTCTCTGCCAGTCCTCATAAATATATACACCATTAAATTGCTCTGCAGATGTCATTACAGACCTGTATGTACAATTTTATCGAATCTGACCAAGGACAACATCTGCATGGAGTTTGTATGTTCTCCTGGTATTTTTGTGGGTTTCCTCCGGGTACTCCAGTTTCCTCCCATACATACTGATAGGAACCTTAAATTGTGAGCCCAATTGGGGAAAGCTTGATGCTAATGTCTGTAAAGCGCTGCAGAATATAGCAGCGCTATATAAGTGCATAAAATAAATTTAATAAAATAAAACACAGGGCACACTTACTGTGGAATTATTATCAATCTGACTTGGATATTTTGATGCCAAGGTCAGTCAGCCAATACTTTAGCGTGACTAACCTTTGCATAACGAAGACTGCCAACAACTGATTTCAGATAGTCCTACAACATGGACCCAATGACTACATTTTCAAGTCCCATTCGACATATTAAAAATAGCATAACATGCTTAGATGTGGATTTTGCAGAAGGGACGTCTATTTTTAGAGACACATACCTTATCGCCTTTGAGCTTGCTGTGCAAGAAAATAAAAATCCTCCCATAATATAGTCCTATCATACTGGAAAAGCCACATGACACATTCATTTATCAAAGTTTATTGACACAATTAACAATCTCCTTGAAAAAAAAGCTATAAGGGAAGTGCATTTCGCTGTAAGCTTCCACTGGAGTGCTGTGCATGCCTGCTGCTTTCTGATATGGATCCCCCACTGAACAAATAAAGCCCCATACACAATTAAACATTTAATGCAATATAAGATGCAGCCAGTAGATGGTAGCGTAGTATGAATAAGTGTCTGCACTACCAGGAGGTTCTCATTCTTTTACATATAGCAGGGCATGGAGAAAATGAAGAACAAAACCTCAGCAATTGTGAACGCTTTAGGTGTGTTACTTCTGTTATTTCAGAAATGCAGGGTTAGAGGCTTTAATAATACAAACTGAACTCAAAATGTATAAAGAAAAATGGTAAATGCAAAAAGGGAGTGATAGAACATTTCTAACTGAGATTGCAACAGCAAGTTAAGTCAAATATACAGAGGCAGATATTTAAAGGGATTCTCTGAAACTTGGAACCCCTTTTGATAAGCCCAGGAAGGGTGCAGAAGAAACAAAAATACTCTCCTGTCACCGGCGTTCCAGTATCAAGCTTCCTTCTCCTCTGCTTCTGGTCCCCACTAGAATGTAAGTATGACCTTCATGTCACTGCTGCTGGCCAATTAATGGCCTTATGTGCCTCATGGCCTCATGTGCCATGCATGCACACCTCACTTTTGAGGCCATGGTAATGTGCATGTCACACTTCCAGTCCATTGGGGACCAGAAGTAGAATAAAAGGGAGCTTGGCTGGAGCACCTGTGACAGAAGAGTATATGGCCTGTCACACTTCTAGTCCAGCCGGGACAAGAAATAGAGGAGAAAGGAGCTCATTAATAAAACCAGAGCACCAGTCACAGGTGAGCCTTTTTTTTTCTCATTCCTGCACATAGTCTGGCAATATCCAAGAAGCTTTCTGGTCTCAGAGAGCCCTATAATAAAGATATGTTTCGCCAATGTATTCATCTCCTGCCATTTACAGATGAAACTCGAAAAATTGGAATATCGTGCAAAGTTCATTTATTTCAGTAATGCAACTTAAAAGGTGAAACTAACATACAGTCCTGATCAAAAGTTTAAGACCACTTGAAAAATGGCAAAAAATCATATTTAGCATGGCTGGATCTTAATAAGGTTCCAAGTAGAGCTTCAACATGCAACAAGCAGAAATGGGAGTGAGACAAAACATTTTTTGAACATTTAATTTAATAAAAACAAAGAATAAACTGAAACAGGGTGTTTTTCAGCTGATCAAAAGTTTAGGACCACACCTCCAAAAAAAAACTAAACCCCCCCAAAACAGAAATCCAACTTCCAAACATGAACTCAGTAATGAGTAGCTCCGCCGTTATTGTTTATTACTTCCAAAATTTGTTTCGGCATGCTTGATGCAAGCGTTTCCATGTGGTGAGTGGGAACATTTCTCCAAGTGGTGAAGATGGCCGCACAAAGGCCATCTACTGTCTGGAACTGTTGTCCATTTTTGTAAACTTCCCTTGCCATCCATTCCCAAAGGTTCTCAATTGGATTTAGATCAGGGGAACACGCAGGATGGGCCAAAAGAGTGATGTTATTCTCCTGGAAGAAGTCCCTTGTCCTGCGGGCATTGTGTACTGTAGCGTTGTCCTGTTGAAAAACTCAGTCGTTACCACACAGACGAGGGCCCTCAGTCATAAGGAATGCTCTCTGCAACATCTGGACATAGCCAGCGGCCGTTTGACGCCCCTGCACTTCCTGAAGCTCCATTGTTCCACTGAAGGAAAAAGCACCCCAGACCATTATGGTGCCCCCTCCACTGTGGCGCGTAGAAAACATCTCAGGTGGGATCTGCTTGTCATGCCAATAGTGTTGGAAACCATCAGGACCATTAAGGTTAAATTTTTTCTCATCAGAAAATAAAACTTTCTTCGACCTTTCAATGTCCCATGTTTGGTGCTCTCTTGCAAAGTCCAAACGAGCAGTTCTGTGGCGTTCAAGGAGACGAGGCCCTTCAGTCTCAGGTGCGTTCTGATGGTTATGGGGCTGCAGTCAGCACCAGTAAGGGCCTTAATTTGGGTCGAGGATCATCCAGTGTCTTGACGGACAGCCAATTGGATCCTCCGGCTCAGTGCTGATGAAATTTTTTTGGGTCTTCCACTTGACTTTTTTGTTCCATAACCCTCAGGATCATTTAAAAAATTCCAAATGACTGTCTTACTGCGTCCCACCTCAGCAGCGATGGTGCGCAGTGAGAGACCCTGCTTGTGCAGTTCAACAACCCGACCACGTTCAAAAAGGGAGAGTTTTTTTGCCTTTGCCATCACAACGTGTGACTACCTGACCAAAAATTACAATGAATCCACATCTTGGCACAGATTTGAGCTTTTAAAGGCATGTGGTCCTAAAATTTTGATCAGCTGAAAAACAGCCTGTTTCAGTTTAATCGTTATTTTTAATTAATTGAATGCTCAAAATTTTTTTGTCTCACTCACATTTCTTCTTGTTGCATGTTGAAGCTCTACTTGGAACCTTGTTAAGATCCAACAACGTAAAATATGATTTTTTTGCCATTTTTCAAGTGGTCTTAAACTTTTGATCAGGACTGCATGAGATAGACTCATTACATGCAAAGCGAAATATTTCAAGCCTTTATTTGTTATAATTTGGATGATTATGGCTTATAGCTTATGAAACCCCAAAGTCAAAATTTTAAGGTACCCTTTGCTCAGGGGGTATGGATTAATTTGAGCCTAGAATATTGAACCTTTACACCATTTTCTAATTTCAAGTTGCATTAATGCAATTCCTTTTAAGTTGCATTACTGAAATAAATGAACTTTTGCACGATATTCTAATTTTTCGAGTTTCGTCTGTATTTGGAAGATGCATATTCAGCCCTGGTCTTAGGGGCCCATTTTGTTACTTTGCTACTTCCGGCACACATACTCTACTGTAAAAAAAATAAATGCAATCAGTTCAACGCCGTTGCCAGTCCTCGTGCACAGATCCTCAGGAGAAGCAGATCCACTGCAGAAACAAAGAAGTGGGTCCAGCATTCAGGTCTTTAATAAAACCATTCATTTTTTTGTTCAAAAAGTCCAAAAAAAGGCACACAGCAGGACATCTCCCCACACTAGTCAACGCGTTTCAGATGTACTCAGTCCTTATTCATAAAATAAAACAAATGAAACCCTTTCGCGTTTAAAAAAGACTGCACTCACACAGCTGCAAATGTCACATGATCCACTAATGATCAGTTCAGAGTTGGATGGAAGCTAAGGGTGAAATCAGGGTAATAACTCTTCCAAATCCAGGAGAAAACATAGTAAAACAAGAAGATATGGTTGTAAACACACTGTTAAATCTGAAAAACATAAGCTCGTATACTGATAAAAATAATAAAACAAAAGTGTATGACTGCAGGCAGAACGCTTTACTTATGCAACAAGAATTGACCTGCTAATGATTATCAGCAAAAATACATTACGGTACATCTTAGAGCCTGTTGAGACCATGTGGGTGTTGGCTTAATAGAATGTCTGCTCTAACCCCGTCAGGACCCTCCTAAAATGCTTTCACTTATCCAAGCCATTTTGTTTTCTCCTCACATATTGTACTTAACGACAGTGGTAAATTTAAGTCAAAATATTTAATTTTTATTTATAAAAATCAAATCAAATTTACAAAGAAATTAAAAAGAATTGCCATTTTCAAAATTTCTATTTCTCTGCTTTTAAAACAGAAAATTATGCCTTCCTAAAATAGTTATTACTTTACATTTCCCATATGTCTACTTAATGTTGTATTGTACATTGACAATAAAGGTATCTTATCTTATCTCACATTTTCTTTTTTTGGGGACGTTAGAAGGCTTAGAAGTTTAGAAGAAAATTTTAAAATGTTTAAGAAAATTTCCAAAACTAAATTTTTAAGGAAAAGTTCAGGTCTGAAGTCACTTTGTGGGGCTTACATAATAGAAACCACCCATAAAGTGCCCCATTTTAGAAACTACACCCCTCAAGGTATTCAAAACTGATTTTCCTAACTTTTTAAACCTTTAGGTGTTCCACAAGAATTAAAGGAAATTGTAGATGAAATTTCAGAATTTCACTTTTTGGGCTGATTTTCATTTTTAATCAATTTTTTTCCGCTAACAAAGCAAGGGTTGACAGCCAAGCAAAACTCAATATTTATTACCCTGATTCAGTAGTTTACAGAAACATCCCATATGTGGTCTTAAACTGCTGTAAGGGCACACGGCAGGGCACAGAAGGAAAGGAGCGGTATATAGATTTTGGAAGGCAGATTTCACTGGAATAATTTTAAGTTGCCATGTCACATTTGAAGACTCCCTGATGCACCCCTAGAGTAGAAACTCCAAAAAATTTACTCCATTTTGGAAACTACGAGATAAGGTGGTAGTTTTGTTGGTACTATTTTAGGGTACACAGATTTTTGGTTGCTCTATATAACACTTTTTGCGAGGCAAGGTAACAAAAATACATGGCATGGTTTTTATTTTTTGTTTTTTACAATGTTCATCGGACAGGTTAATAGATGTGATATTTTTATAGAGCAGGTTGTTACTGACGCGACAATGCCAAATATGACTACTTTTTTGTGGTTGCTTGTTTCAGTTTTACATAATAAAGCATTTTTGATTTTTTTTTTTTTGTGTCTCCATATTCTGAAAGCCATAGTTTATTTTAGATTTTTGGGCGACAGTCTTATGTAGGGCCTAATTTTTTTTCAGTATGAGATGATAATTTAATTGGTCCTATTTCAGGGTGCATATGACTTTTTGATTGCTTGATTAAATTTTGATGTAAGGTGACAAAAAATGGCTTTTTGACACAGTTTTTATTTTTTATTTTTTACGGTGTTCACCTGAGGGGTTAGGTCATGTGATATTTTTATACAGCAGGTTCTTATGGACGCCGCAATACCTAATATGTATACTTTTTTATTTATTTAAGTTTTACACAATAACAGCATTTTTTTAACAAAAAAAAATCATGTTTTAGTGTCTCCATATTCTGAAAGCCATCTTTTTTTAGTTTTTTTGACGATTATCTTAGGTAGGATCTCATTTTTTGCGGGATGAGATGATGGTTTAATTAGTATGATTATGAGGTGCGTATGACTTTTTGATCGCTTGGTATTACACTTTTTGTGATGTAAGGTGACAAAAAATGGATTTTTTACACCGTTTTTTTTTTATGGTGTTCACCTGAGGGGTTAGTTCATGTGATATTTTTATACAGCAGGTTCTTATGGACGCGGTGATACCAAATATGTATATTTTTTAATAACAGCATTTTTGAAACAAAAAAAATCATGTTTTAGTGTCTCCATGTTCTGAGAGCCATAGATTTATATTTTTTGCCCGACTGTTTTATGTAGGGGCTAATTTTTTGCTGGATGAGGTGACGGTTTGATTGGTACTTTTTTGGGGGCCTACACCTTTTTGATCGCTTGCACTTTTTGTGATGTAAGTTTACAAAATATTGTTTTAGCACAGTTTTTATAAAAAAAATTCTACGGCATTCAGGTGAGGGGGGTGGATCATGTGATATTTTTATATTTTTTTTACTTGAAACTTTATTTTTTATCATGAAAAACACTTTTTTTTTTTTTTTTACATTTTTTTGTCCCATTCTGGGACTTCTGGGGTCTTATCCCCTCTGCAATGCATTACAATACAACCTGGATCTCACAGGCTTCAGTAGAAGGCAAGCTCCAATGCCTATGGAAGGCATCGGGCTTGCCTTCTCTGCCATTGGGTCCCCACCATGCAATGGGGAAGTGGAGGGCAACCGTAGCCTCCACGAACCCTCTGCATGCCGCGGTCAGCATTGACCACGGCATACAAGGGGTTAACACGCCGGCATCAGTGTTTTCACTGATGCCAGCTTATGCAGCAGGGGACCGGCTGTCAGTGACTGCCGGGTCGGTGCCGCTATTTGGGTGGGCGCAGCTCCTGCACACGCCCGATCAACCCGCCATACATGTACGGCGCGGGTCCTTAAGGGGTTAAAGCCTGAATCTTGGAGCCTGTTCAGGATACATAGGTGTTGTCTTTGTAGAATGTCGGCTTTAAAGCCTGAATCTTAGAGACTATGGGTATCATACATACCGTACTGTACACACTAGGGTCAGTTTCCTAAAAAGGCACACAGTATGATCTAAATATTACCCAATAATATTACCCAAACACAATAAGAGTATAGTGCCATGATCAGAATGGAACCCAAAATAGAACCCATTAAGCACTGAGCCATCATTACATCCTCACTTTCTAAAATAGAAAAACTGCCAAACTTTCCATGTTTAAAACACAGCAAAGTACCGTAAGTTTGTGATCCTAAGATAGGCTTAGTACTAACATGTTATGTAATGGCTACAGAACATAGAAGCCTCTTATGGGCCTGTGAAGGGAAACAAAAGTTAAACATTACGCAATATACGATATACGGTACGATGAAGCAAGGAGCTGACACAGAGCACAGCACCCCCATGCAATAACGTCGGGGTCTGAGGTTGAAGTTGCTATCAAGTGTATTTCATGATGTCACAGCCGTGTTGGCATTACTATAGTTTATAATATCCTGCTTAGGTTATATTATTGAGCATAATATTGCCCTTCTAGGGTAATATTCATTACTTGGCGGCACTATTAGTTATATCACTGCATTTTGGCATCCATTTAATTAGCAGCTACTTATGTAATTGCTGATTGAAGCACTTTATTACTATATTGCATTGGGCACTAGCCTCCCTCCTCTGTCATGGATATAATGGGTTTTAATAAGTGCGATAATTTAATCTAAATTATGTATGTGCTAAAGATAAATTATTTAAATGTGCATACAAATGTTTGTGTTACTTACATTATTTAGGCCTAAGGGACATAGTATATGTTATATGGTGCTCTGAGCTTTCCGTTCATACATATCAGTTTCTTTGAGAAGACACCGGCTCTTCCAGTAGCGCAGCAGCCTTCTCTTTGCAAACGAAGCACAGCGCCTTATATTGGATAGTGTCTGTGCTTGGCATTCACTTCAATGGGGCTGAGTTCTATCTAGGCCATGTGACCACTGAACATGACCTCACATGGCCTAGGCCTAGGGAAAGCTGGGAAAAGGCTTTCAGCACTGATGCCTTCTCAAAAAAGCTGATCGGTGGGGATCCCGGAAGTCGGACCCCCACAATCAGATACTGATGACCTATCCAGGTTAAAAATCCAGGAAATCCCTTTTAAAGGGAATATGTCATTGGAAAATATGTTGTTTAAAATGAAGTTTTTAAGTTAAACATGTTTTTAAAGAATGTTTGTTGATTTTTTCTTTTATTTTTTACATTTTTACATGTCATTATCTATATAAAATTAAAATCCTGATGTCTTTCAGTTTTCACTCAGACCGCTAAGCCTAATATAGGCTAGGAAACTCTCCTATAGAAGTCAATAAACTTCTCCAGCGTTTCCATTCTATGGGATCCTATGGTCCATGTGGCTATTGTAAACCAAATTTTTGAATGCTGCAACTCAGCAACTCAGGCAGGATGGCTACCTACCATGTACAGAAGGTAGAATAAAAGAAGAATCTACAATTAGAAAATAACAGATTAGAAAGAATATTTGTCAGTATGTAGTTTTAAGGGCTCATTCAGACAGCAGTATGCTGTCTGCAAAAACATGGATCAGTTTTTTTGGCAGATTAGATGCTGACCCATTCACTTCTATGGGGCCCTTTTCTTCCATTTCATGGCTCCACAAAACAAAGGAAACATGTCCTAAACTTGTCAGTGAAAATCAGGACATGGCCCCATTGAGGTCTATGGGTCAGCAAAAATATGGAATGCAATCCGTTTTTTGCGGACATGCTAAACTGTCCAAAAAAAAGAAAAACGTATCCGCATTTTTGTTGACAGCATACGGCCATCTGAATGAGCCCTAAAGGTGATGTTTTTTAAGATTATCATAAAATGTATGAGGAATGTCAGATGAATCACTAAAAATATGATAGAATTATTCCGAGTACAGGGCCTGAAGGGGTGGTGCATGAGAAAGAGTTTAAAAAACCACCAAAGAAAGAATACTTATGCCATGCACCAACCTCTCTATCCTGGTATTCAGAAGAGGGTTAGGAGTAAACATATGACAGGTTGGTATGTAATAGTCATGGGATCTCAAACACACTGCACGTAGGCAGCCAGGTCTAGTGTCATCATGCAAGATTTGGGGCATGAGGTTGCGATGGGGTCAGAGTGTCATACATGACTTTTCAGGGCAATATAAATACAGCGAGCCCCTGAGGAGCTGAAGCAAGGGATGGGAGTGGTAGTGGCTCTGATGATGATGTTTCACAGTGTACTCCCTTAAGCCCTTACCCTCTGGGGTTAGTGCGTCAGACTCAGTCGCAACAGGTGGTTTAATATATAGGCGCGTTTATCTATTTCACGTGCTGCACCATTTATACTTATTCTGTTCTGTTATACATAGACTTACTGTGCATCAGACTCAGCGTCAACAGGCGGTATAATATATAGGTGCGTAGTTCGTCTATAGGCTGTTCTGATATAGACATATTAATTAATAGATAAGCAATCCTATTAGGCCATGATTCACAAATTGGGGTGATACACCTGCCTCATTCTACTGTTTGTGGCTTGTCCACATTGATTAATAAATAAGCAATTCTATGGGGCTGTGATTCACAATTTGGGGTGATAGACCTGTCTCATTCTACTGTTTGTGGCGTGTCAACATTGATTAATAGATAAGCAATTGTATTAGGCCCTGATTCCCAAAGTGGTGTGATACACTTATCTCATTCTACTGTTTATGGCGTTTCCACATTGATTAATAGATAAGCAATTGTATTATGCTCTGATTCAGAAATTGAGGTGATACGTCTGTCTCATTCAACTGTTTCTGTCTATTTAACCAGTTACTGTGATTTAGTATGACAGAACAGTCTTATTTACCACCCTGTGGGCAGTGTAAATAATTGCCCACGAGTTGATCAGCGTTTTTTGTCAGAAAATTATTCTTTTATCTCAAAAATTATTCTTTTAGCGAAAACATTAGTCTTGTAGCAAAAAAAAGTATATTTTAGCAACTAAATTAGTCTTTTACCAAATAAATAGTCTGCTCCAATATTGCAATCGTTGATCCCCATGATGAACGATGTTGAGTGGAGAACCCACACCTGTTGGCAAAGGGTGGACACACAGTGACGCCTTCAGTGCAGCCCTGGATATGTAAGTGCATCACAGAACAGTTAGTGCTGAACGTCACTTGGCCCTTCAGGAAATTGGATGCAGACAGCCTGGGGTCAAATAACTCCTTATATTTGGGTTAAAACCAGATGGGCCGAACTTTCTGGATGGATCAAACATGGCAGCTAGATTATTGCCATACGGGAGGAGTGTCATTGGTTATCAGAATGAACGACACAAATAACTTTACCAACTCAACCCAAATTCATGGTAGCTGATATGTTTTTTTTATCAGTGTTTGGTCAGTGTTTTGCATCAGTATTTGATCAAAATTTGTAAGCCAATAGCAGGAGTGGGTCCAAAACATAGATGAGATGCAAATAATTCCATTACATTTCATCTGTTTTGAACCCACTCCTGTTTTTGGCTTGCAATTACTGATTAAATACTGATACAAAACACTGACTGCCTGAAAGAGGCTTTATGGGTTCTCAAAATACAGGATTTTTTTTGTTTTGTTTTATGTTCTTCTGACGGATCAGAAGAACGGAAACATAAACAGTGATGCTAACACAGACTTACTGTTACTGCTGCTGCCCCTTCCCTACTCTGCCATGAAGCCACTTTTGTCACAGTTTCAGCCACTGCTACTACTGCCACCACTGTACCCACTCTGTCATGGGGCCAATATTGTTCTGGTTACTGCCACTGCTGCTGCTGCCACTGTCTCCACTTTGTCATGGGGCCACTGCTGCCCCTGCTGCTTTCAGCATCCCCCACTCCATCATGGGACCACTACTTGAATCTTGGGGCCCTGCACGATTAAGTCCACAGCAATAAGTTAGACCTGACGCTTTTATTGACCAGTAATACTGACGCACAGTAATTCCACAGCTAACAGAAGGGATTAGTTATGAATCTTGCTGCCCTGCACATAGATGGCAACTAATTAACTAACTAACTGAATTTAATACCATTGGCACAATACCTACAGATTGGATTAACTATGAATGTAGGTGCACTAGAACATAATGCACACGGTGATACCCTCTTCCTGCACTCTTCCTGCACAGTCCCTGCAGTTTAAGTTCCAAGCCTTCACATTGAGATTGGGCCACCAAGTGAGATGCATATGATAAGGCTGAGTTGCCTTGGTATACCAGATGTATCGTGATTCGTGATGAATTATTTCTGAATTAATCAAATTTCTTGAAGAACTTTGGAGAATCGTCTGAATCAAATTTTTTCAAACTTCGCTCGTTTCTAGTCTGGAATGCTTTAAGTTGGGTTAGCTTGCTGTCTTTCTTTCTCTCTCTCTCTCACACTCTCTCTGTAGCCATGCAAATCCTCCTCCTTTAGTTCCTGCTTGCTTTCATCTCCTGGAGCTTGTGGAGGTGACAGGGCTTCATGGCTTGGAGTTATAGTCAGGAGGAGAGGTCTGCTCTTCTTCTCCTCTACAGCTAGACTTTGACTGGAATCTTTGGGAAATTCCTATATGTGTCTCCGCTCTGCAAAAGATAGGACATATTCTACTTTTTACAAAGAAAAAATGTGGGTGATGCAGTCAGCACAACCCTATATGTAGGTGCACATCGCTATGGCGAAATACATATACAAAGAAAAAGACACAAATGCAATAGCACTCTGCAACCAGCACTCCGCCCTGCCTCTATGCTGGATGAGGCATTGGTGTACATTTTGGCTAAAGCGTAATAAACCACTCACCACGTCAAGGTTGCCTCTATGGAGTGGTCCCTAACACTATTTCCTACCTGCTTATGGGCCATGACAGCCACACAAAGTCCAGGGAATGCAGGTGCAGCATGCACGCCAAGCACACTCTGCTTTTAACCCCGTCCGGTGCCATTACAGCTTTATTCGGATCCAGGGATGCAAGTACCAACATGCATGCTGAGCCCACTATATACTTCTCCTGGAGCCAAATGGCTACTGGTAGGTGCTATATAAGCAGACTCAGTTTTATACTGACTTTAAAAACAGCCTCCAGGACAGATTGACTGGTCAGGTGTGCATGACTGCATGGAGATCGCCACGCCTCCAATATATACTACAAAGAAAAAATGTGGGTGATACAGTCAGCACAACCCTATATGCAGGTGCACATTGCTATGGCGAAATACATATACAAAGAAAAAGACACAAATGCAATAGCACTCTGCAACCAGCACTCCGCCCTGCCTCTATGCTGGATGAGGCATTGGTGTACATTTTGGCCAAAGCGTAATAAGCCACTCACCACGTAAAGGTTGCCTCTATAAAGCTGTAACGGCACGGGACGGGGTTAAAAGCAGAGTGTGCCTGGCGTTCATGCTGTACCTGCGCTCTCTGGACTTTGTGTGGCTGTCATGGCCCATAAACAGGTAGGAACTAGTGTTAGGGACCACTCCATAGAGGCGACCTTGACGTGGTGAGTGGCTTATTACTCTTTGGCCAAAATGTACACCAATGCCTCATCCAGCATAGAGGCAGGGCGGAGTGCTGGTTGCAGAGTGCTATTGCATTTGTGTCTTTTTCTTTGTATATTCTATTTTTTGCCATATCTTGCGGATCATAGACCCATTCACGTTAGTGGACCGCAGTAAAGCATGAAACTCAGGCACGGCTACACCGTGGTCGTGTAAATGTAGCCTAAAACTATTGCTACTAGGAATAAACAATATACATACATGTATTACATTGGTGATATTGCTAATATTTCATAAATTTTCTCATACCACCATAACAAATATGAATCTCGCTAAGCAATTAACTTGTTGACATGAACATAAAATCTCCACTGCAATGGATACATTAGTTTCAGGTAATCAGAACAGCTATGAAGTCACAGAATATAATGCGCTATAGTAATAGATAAACATAACATATGGACTAAGCCCTCACTCTAATGATAAAATCTAAGACTCTTAGCCAATACATTTTGATCGTAACAAATCTGTGCCCACGTACCCAGTGCCAAGGTGATCTCAGTTCAGATAGGTCCTAAGCTAAACCTAACTATGCCATTATGAATTTATGTTCAGGAGTGCAGACCCTGTACATATAGTGTGCTGCTCCTAGTCACCTCTGTGTGCATCAGCAACCAATGAGAGGAGGAGCACACACAGTACACTATATGTACCACCTTAATCAAGGTCGCCTCTTAGATAGGTGAGGCAAAAGTGCACATGAATGCTACTCCCAGAGTAGGAGCGCATTTACACCTGAAGGTGCTACTCCTTCAGGACAAATTAAACAAATCATGGAAAAAATATAGAGCATCCTGCACGATATGATAGTAAATATGCGGATGTGCATGGCTACATTGATAAAGTCACAGAAAATAATGCACTATAGTAATAGATGCATGTGCACTTTTGCCTCACCTATCTAAGAGGCGACCTTGATTAAGGTGATACATATAGGTGTGTGTGCTCCTCCTCTCATTGGTTGCTGATGCACATAGAGGTAACTAGGTGCAACACACTATATGTACAGGGTCTGCGCTCCTGAACATAAATGCATAATGGCATAGGTAGGTTTAGCGTAGGACCTGCCTGAACTGAGACCACCTTGGCGCTGGGTAGGTGGGCACAGATGTGTTTTCATCAAAATGTAATGGCTAATAGTCTCAGATTTTATCATTAGAGTGAGGGCTTAGTCCATATGTTAGGTTTGCATCTATTACTATAGTGCATTTTTTTCTGTGACTATAAATGTAGCCATGCACATCCGCATATTTACTACCATATCGTGCAGGATGCTCTGTATCTTTTTTCCATGATTTGTTTAATTTGTCCTGAAGGAGTGGCACCTTCGGGTGTGAATGCGCTTCTATCTTGGTAGTAGCATTCATGTGCACTTTTGCCTCACCTATCTAAGAGGCCACCTTGATTAAGGTGGTACATATAGGTGTGTGTGCTCCTCCTCTCATTGCTTGCTGATGCACATAGAGGTAACTAGGTGCAACACACTATATGTGCAGGGTCTGCACTCCTTAACATAAATGCATAATGGCATAAGTAGGTTTAGCGTAGGACCTGACTGAACTAAGACCACCTTGGCGCTGGGTAGGTGGGCCTAGATGTGTTTTCATCAAAATGTATTGGCTAAGAGTCTCAGATTATATCATTAGAGTGAGGGCTTAGTCCATATGTTAGGTTTGCATCTATATAGTGCATTATTTTCTGTGACTTTATAAATGTAGCCATGCACATCCGCATATTTACTACCATATTGTGCAGGATGCTTTGTATCTTTTCTCTAATCACAACAGCTAGCCAAAGCAGCAGTGACTTACATTTTTTCATAATTTTCTCTTTTTACTACCACTATTAGATTTTATTGCTAATAAAGCTATAAGAAAAGACTAAAAACCAATACAGCAAGATGAACAAAAGGGTTTTTGTTTGAACATATCAAGCCAAGATAAAGAAAGATAATTCGTTTTATACAGTTTGGTTCTGCTTTACTCTGCAGCAGTTGAGAAAACTCTTTATACAACACAGGAATCAGTCATCATATCAATCAAAGTTTTGACATGGTTAGAAGAAAGTGATTTTAACTCACGGCTGTTTTACTACTCTAAAGTAACAGTTCCCCGGAGAACTTACTTGAAATAATGATTTATTTGTCAAAGTCGCAACGCAAGAGTGAGTGAGTAAAGTGCTCTTTAAATATCACTATGCAAAGGCAACCTACTGTAAATGACTATTTACTGTCAATGATCTGCCTGCCTAGTTTGATAGCATGTAGATCTGGAAGCTCTCACAAGGAGGAGAAACAAGGGATTTATTGAAGATGTTTCATTGTCCTTGCTTTATATGTTAATTTTCCAGAAAAGGGTCAAACAGCTATTTCTAATACCTTATATACTATAATAGTTTATTTTTACAAAATTTTTTCTATCAAGAAACTCAGACTATTACTGCTAATGATAAATATGTTATTTTTGTCTTTGGCTAGCATGAATCCACGTGTATCAGAAGAAGACAATGTCTTGGTCGGTGGAGTTATACTTTGGAAAATGTTAAATTGCCTAAAGTTGACTTGCAGATATCCCAGCATTTACATACCGTATTTTTCGCCCTATAAGACGCACCGGCCCATAAGACACACCTAGGTTTTAGAGGAGGACAATAAGAACATTTTTTTTTCATCATACCTAAGGTCAGATCAGCAATCAGACCCCCAATATTAATCAGACCTCAGCTGACAACCCCAATCAGACCCCCCAATGTTAATAAGACCCCAATAAAACCTCAGATCAGACCCCCAATCAGATCTCAGCTCAGAGCCCAAAATTTATGACCCCCAATCAAACCTCAGATAAGACCCCCAATATAAATGAGACCCCCATTCAGACCTCAGATCAGCTCCAATGCCTCTTATCAGCCCCCTAGCCTCTTATCAGCGTCCAGCAGCCTCTCATCAGCCCCAGCAGCCTCTCATCAGCCCCCAGCCTCTCATTAGCCCCCTAGCCTCTTATCAGCCCCTAGCCTCTTCTAAGCCCTCTAGACTCTTCTAAGCCCCCTAGCCTCTCATCAGCAGCCAGCCTCTCATCAGCCCTGATACCTCCATACACAGGAGCAGGCAGCGTGAAGACTTAGAGGTGGAGCAGGCATGTGTGGCAGGAAAGCCTGCTCCTCCCCTCATCTGCCTGCTCCTGCGCCCCCACCAACATTCCCAGTGCTGGTCGGTCCCTATTAACCAGCCCCAGACAGGGCCGGTTGATCTCTATCATGGACACCAGCTACCGTACACCCTATCCCCCAGCGCACGACGCGGCCGATCCGCATCAGCGAGCATGCGCTGCAGCCGCTGGGCTCTCCTTCTCTCTTCAGGTATGTCTGGTACATCGAAGCCTGCGATGTACCGAGCATAATCAATACACCGCACAATTTAAATGTCTTTGTCCTGTATTCACCCCATAAGATGCACTAGCAATTTCCCCCCATTTTAGGGGAGGGGGAGTGCGTCTAATGGGGCAAAAAATACGGTATATCGGTATATTATGTCAAAGGTTTCCAGATTATTGGCTGTCATACTGGCAGTTTACCAGGGACGACACAGGGAGTGGAAAATGCACTACAGTCCTAAATGTTCTGATTACTACAGTTAAGGGGCTGAATGAGTGAAGAAGGGTTATGTCTGGGTTCAGTTTAGAACCCGGACATAACCCTTCTTCACCCATTCAACCCCTATGAGTGGTGAATCGGAGCGCTCCCCTTGCCCTGCACTACATTGTGCAGGACAAAGGCTGTTTTGTTTACATTGACATACTGCTATACAGAGGTTTCTGTCTAGCAGTGTTCCCAGTGATGTCACTAGCATTAATGACTGCCTATTAGTGCTGGTGACGTCACTGGGCTCACTGCTAGGCAGAAACCTTTGCCTAGCATGCCCATCAGAAGCCTGGTACGTCATTGGATCTGAAGAAAAAGCCCTTGCCCTGCTCTATACAGGGCAGGGCAAGGGGGAGCATCGGAGCACAAAATGCTCTGATGCTCCACTCATAGAGGCTAAATGGGCGAAGAAGGGGTTATGTCAGGGTTCAGCTATGAACCCTGCACAACCCCTTTAAGGGCTTTGTTAGATGGAGCAACTATTGTTTGAATTTTCATCCATTCATTAAAATTTGAGGAATTATAGTCAGATGTAATAGCATGCAGTGATTAATCAACGAGCAATAAAACATTTTTTTTTCTGTGATTCAGACATATCTGTCAACCTTAAAGATTATTTTTGAAATAAATAGTGGTACTCCACACCTATTTACCTAAATATATGGCTGCTGTAACGGAAGGATTCTTCAATTCACACAAAGTCAATGTATACTATGCTTCACACTGTTGCTGATGTAAGTGATTCCAAGGTTTTACTATGATCAAAGACAATTGATACAGTTATACTGTCTTGTATGTGCTTCATTCAATCAATGCATATTAGATAAGTATATCCAAGGTAGAAAAGTATATCCAGATATTTCGATCCAATTGGGCTTTTTTCAAGTCATATCTGGAGCCTCCCCCTTGAAAACTGAAATTTAAAATACAGAGATTAAAATTTATAAATTCAATTGTTTGCCCACAAAACTATTTACAGGTGAAACTCGAAAAATTAGAATATCGTGCAAAAGTCAATTTATTTCAGTAATGCAAATTACAAGGAATTACATTAATGCAGCTTAAAATTAGAATTTTGTGAAAAGGTTCACAGAAGTTTGGGCTTGGGATCGGTGTTCTGTAGCTTGTATTATTTCCCCTTATAACATGGTTATAAGGGAAAATAATAGCATTCTGAATACAGAATGCTTAGTAAAATAGCGCTGGAGGGGTTAAAAAATAATAATAATTTAACTCACCTTAATCCACTTGCTCGCGCAGCCCGGCTTCTTTTCTGTCTTTATCTTAGCTGTGTGCAGGAAAAGGACCTGTGGTGACGTCACTCCGGTCATCACATGGTCCGTCACATGATCTTTTACCATGGTGATGGATCATGTGATGACCGGAGTGACGTCACCACAGGTCCTTTTCCTGCACACAGCTAAGATGAAGACAGAAAAGAAGCCGGGCTGCGCGAGCAAGTGGATTAAGGTGAGTTAAATTATTATTATTATTTTTTTAACCCCTCCAGCGCTATTTTACTAAGCATTCTGTATTCAGAATGCTATTATTTTCCCTTATAACCATGTTATGAGGGAAAATAATAATGATCGGGTCTCCATCCCGATCGTCTCCTAGCAACCGTGCGTGAAAATCGCACCGCATCCGCACTTGCTTGCAGATGCTTGCGATTTTCACGCAGCCCCATTCACTTCTATGGGGCCTGCGTTGCACAATATAGACCATGCTGCGATTTTCACGCAACGCACAAGTGATGCGTGAAAATCACCGCTCGTGTGCACAGCCCCATAGAAATTAATGGGTCCAGATTCAGTGCGGGTGCAATGCGTTCACCTCCCGCATTGCAACCGCGCGGAATACTCGCCCGTGTGAACTCGGCCTTAAAGAGGTATTTGCACTCTTGATAATCAGCTATATTTTATTGTTTTATTAGTTCTATTAATGTAATTGGATACAGCTATAATAAATTAACACAAATTTAGTATCGTTTTAGTTTGCTAATATGCTTCCTTTTTTTTCTTTGTATCATATAGCAAAAAAACTGTTGCCACATCGGTCAGTCAACAGACTGCTGTCAGATCTGTTATTCTGATACAGAGTGGTTATCATGGTATAAATATGAGTTATAATAAAGTGCACAGCTATAATAAAATAAAAGCCGTTATCTGTCTATGGGCAGTTTACAGGAAGAAGCATGCGACCAGAGTAAAATGAGATAATGAAGATATATTATAGATACGTTAGATTTTACATTTGCTATAGAGTAAATATTAATCAACTATGGAGTTTCACGCTATTACAAAGTGGCATATGAATGGAGGAGTAGAATCGAAGTATGTGACATATACATGGAGGTAGACCAAAAATATAACAAAAGGACACATTTAAGTTCTATTCCAAAATAAAATAACTGTTCTTCAGAATAAAGCTAAAATAGAGAAAGAAAGACTTAGGAACACAATGTTATATAGTTGTTGTCAGAAAGACAATTAAGAATATCAGGTGAAAAGGTCACTGATACTGCATACTGAAAGTTAATAGAAGCCAGAGCAATTCTTTTCATGATAGGAGATTTCAGTAGGTGTGAAAGTCCTTCACTTCAACAAGTCCTGAAATCAATGACAAAAAGGATTGAAGGCAAAACATGAACAACCAACATGATACAGCGCATATATCTTCTATAGCTCTAATGCTCGTGTTAGACAAGAGATCTATGAAAAACACAGAGTTATTGTAGATAAAACCAGACATGATTCATACGTTTATATTACAGTCATGTGAATGTTGAATGATATGTTCTTTGTGTGGAAAATATCAACAGATAGAACCTATCACTATTATAGAAGATAGAAGAACACTATAAAAAATAGAGTTGGCTAGCAAAGGTTATCCAGATACTGCCAAACACTGGGGAGTTTTTTCAACGCATTAATGACAATTTTGTGGCATTTAAAAGTAGCAAATTATGGAGCGCTCCATATTTGTGCCATAATTTGCGACTTTCTGAGCTTCTCAGTCACTTAAGGCTACTTTCACATTAGCGTTTTTTGAGAATCCGTCATGGATCTGCAAAAACGCTTCCATTACAAAAATACAACCGCATGCATCCATCATGAACAGATCCAGTTGTATTATGTCTTCTATAGCCATAAACACCATTGAAAGTCAATGGGGGATGGATCCGTTTTCTATTGTTTTAGAGAAAACGGATCCATCCCCATTGACTTACGTTGTGTGTCAGGACGGATCCTTCTTGCACCGCACCACATCGCAGAAAGAAAAACGCTGCTTGCAGCATTTTTCTGTCCATGATGGGGATGCAACCAAATGGAACAGAATGCATTTTGGTGCATTCCGTTTAGTTCAGTTCAGTTTTGTCCCCATTGACAATGAATGGGGACAAAACTGAAGCGTTTTCTTCAGCTATTGAGATCCTATGACGGATCTCAATAGCGGAATTGAAACGCAGATGTGAAAGTAGCCAGATACAGGTGTCAGTTATAGCTTGAGTCTTAGATTTGAGTTTCGACTGCAAGATATATGCCTAATGTGTTAAAAGGCATCTGCCTCTTAACAAGTTAGGCACTTCAAACTTCAGCACACAGGGAGTCAAGAGTGGTGGGTGGGAATGCCACATACTAAGCTAAGAGTCCTGCATGTCAGCTTTTAGCTTAGAGAAGCAGGCATAGGCAGGAGCGGCTCCACTTATCTAATCCTGGGATAGCGCATAGTTACAGGGTACCTCTTGTATTAGCAAACTTTCAGGGGTTTAGCAAACCTCCAGAGGGCACAAGCAGAAGCAGCAATGTGCGCTCCTGCCCGTACTCACTGTGTTGCGGCCCCATACATAAACTGTAAACTCTGTACTCCGTACACCGCTGAGAAGTCAGTGGTGTACAGAAAAGTGAATTTTAAGAGCGCAGCGAAAAGTGCGCATTAGGGAAGGAAAAGTCTATTAAAAATACAAAATGCCTTAATAAATTATATTACAAAAAGTATTATTATGGCATTAGGGACTAGAGATGAGAGAATTTTTCAATTCAATTCGATTCGCCGGTTCGCCAAATTTATTAGAAAAATTAGCTTTGATCCGAATATATTTGCGGCGAATTACGTTACAAAGAGGCTATTTCCTGGATGCAGACAGCCTTTATAGTGGTGTAGAACACTGTGCCTTGCAGTAACACGCATAGGGAGTCTGCTTTAGTAGCAAAATAATACTGTGAGTCCGTATGACATGCAGATGACAGGAGTCGCTCTTAGAATCACTGCACACTTCACTTATTTGGGCAGTCACGGGGCCAAAACTGACCAAATAACTCAAGTATGAACTCTGCCTCACAGGTCGATGTTAGCGCCAAGAATAAGCGCACTCCTTTTACACCGTCGTCAGCTGATTCCACATAGATGCTTACAAAACCTGTTCTATTAAACGCTTATACAAGTAGAGTCCTCCGACAGAGTGAAGAGGGTGTCAGCAGTAAGTTTGTGTTGACGTCACAGATTATTTTGCCCTTTCTCTGATCCTTTAGAACAATAACCCACAAAAAACGGTGAAGCATCTGCCTTTACTTGGTAAGCATTGGGTCAGTAATCCATCAGTATTGTTAATGCGCCCCAAAAAAACGGAGTGGATCCAAAACAGAGATGACACGTGAACGGAATATTTGCAAGTCTTCTGTGTTTTGTACCCACTCCTGCTTTTGGCTACCAAATCACAAGCCAATTCTGATGGGACCATACAGGCCTTACAGCTGCTACACAGAGAGGATCCGTTGTGCTTCCTATTTTACCTTGGACCCGAGAAAGGGTCAAATAAATGATGATGTCATGCAAGCCAAAAAGGCTAAATAGTGGCCCAGTCATGAATAGGGGAGGGTGGAAACAGCATGAGAAGTCCACAGAGTGGCCCTATAACATAGTGGTGAGGTAAAAGCAGCATTAAGAGACCATAGAGTGGCCCAAAGACAGAGTCTGCAGCAGGCGGCAGCATCAGGAGGCCAGAGTGGCACAATGACAGAGTGTGGAGGTGGAGGTGGCGGCAGCATCAGGAGGCCACAGAGTGGCAAGGTGACATAGTGTGGAGGTGGGTGGCAATACCAGTACCTGCTGCAGATGTTGGGTGAAAAAAGCAGCACTTGGCATCAAATGTGTGGCATCAGGCAGATGGCAGCATCAGAATAGTAGCTGAGTCAGGTAGCCAGAAGAAGCCGGTCTCTTTTGTCAAAGTGTTGGTGTGGCACCAGGGATGATCTAGTCTGATGCATTAGGAATTGGTGGGTGAAAATCCTGGCTGATCCACGCCTCATTCATCTTGACAAAGGTCAGTCTCTCCACATTTTTGGTGGACAGGCGTGTTCTTCTTGGGATAACTATGGCCCCCGCTGCACTAAACACCTGTTCTGATGCCACACTACTGGCCGGGCAGGACAGCTTTTCCAGGGCAAACTCGGCCAGTTGCGGCTACAAATCCAGTTTGGCTGCCCAGTAGTCCAGCGGATCTTCAATAATGGCTGGCAGGGTGCACTCCAAGTATGCCACCACCTGCTGGTTCAGGTTCTGCTCTACTTCTAGCTGCTGGTGAGTAGTTAGTTTCTCACTAGGCAGGTGAATAAAGCTGCTCATTAGCGACTGTAGATTCAGGCTGCTGCTGATACTGCTCCTGCCACCCCACCCCTCCCCAGCAGCCATGGCAGTGTAAGTGAGTATATAGGGCCCCAGACCTGCGAGAGGATGGACGATGGCGCAGATAGGCAGCGGCCAACTGACTACATAGGATGTCACTATATTAGTTCAGTTTGTCCTGCCTCTCAGCGGGTGCAAAAAAGGCCCCCATTTTGGACCTGTAGCGAGGGTCCAACAAGGTGGAGAGCCATAAGTCATCCCTTTGCCGAATGGTGACAATTCGGCTGCAGTGGGCCATTTGTGCAAGTGACTCGGAGGGGGACCCCCTGCCTCCATCTCCACTTCTCCACTGCATACTGCTACGGTGTGTCTGGGTCCTCTGCCTCATCTTCCTCAGTGCCCTATAGCTCCTCCAGCTGCTTCTGCTCCTTCCGGCTCCTCCTCTCCTGTCACCTGTGTAGCAAAACCACCCATTTCGCTACACATTGCTTATGCTCCAATGTCCTCCTCCTCCTCCAGTTCAGCCCCCACAGTGCTCATGTGGCCGTGAGATTTAGGCACCACGTCTCCAGTCCATTGACCAGCCAGATTTACCAGCATCTGTTCCAGGACATGAAGCAGTGGAATGACATCTTTCATCCCATAGTCCTGACGGCTGACAAATAACGTGGCCTCCTCAAAGGGCCTGATCAAAAGGCAGGTGTCACGCATGAGCTGTCATTGGCTGACATTGAAGTTAAACAGGGCAGTACTCCTGTCCGCTTGGATAATCATGAAATTGTTGATGGCCTTTCTCTGTTTGTATAGTGGGTCCAACATATGGAGGGTCGAATTTCAATAGGTGGAAATGTTGGGGGATGCCATTCTGCCGCTGCAGCTCAAAGAGGGTGTGCTTTGTGGTGTATGAGTGGCTGAAGTGCATGCAAAGTTTCTTGGCCATTTTTAAGATGTCTTGCAGATGGGTGGAAGACTTCACAAACCACTTGACAACCAAATTGAACACTTGTAGGGGGCGGAGCTTGGCAGCAGAGCGAGTCACACATGCCGCTGTGAGCTCTGCTCTGGGTCCGGTGAAAATGAGGTTTTTCTGAGAAGTTACAAGCCAGAAAATGGGCAAGACGCTTAGGGAGAGGTCCAGAGACACCCCAGGACCGAACAAATCCAGCTCTGGACAAGGTGACATGGACAAATTTGTCCGCAAACAGAGTGCAGCCGGAGGCAAGCAGGCTTCCAAGATGGCGCCGAGAGCGGGAACTCCGGCAGCATCGGAGGTATCGGCGGATTCTGACAGAGGAAGCGACCAGGAGCTGGAACTAGAAGGAGAAAATCTACCGATATCGAGAAGATTTATGAAGGAGCTCCTAGCGGATACAATCGCCCCTCTCCGAAAAGACCTACAGGACTTTAAAAGAGACCTCAGGCAAGTGAAAGAGAAAGTGGAAGGGGTGGAAAGTCAGCAGGAGGCTATCATTCTGCACAGTGCGGCGATGGCTAGTAGTCTAGACAGGACACAAGCCCATATTAACCATCTTTATGAGATGGTGGAAGATCAGGATAATCGCGGCCGCCGCAATAATGTCAGGCTGAAAGGCCTACCAGAAGATATAGGGCCTGAGGCTTTGCGGGATGCAGTGACGGAAATGTTCACAGCTCTGGTGGGCCCTGACTCTGTGGGGGATCTCACCATGGATAGGATCCACAGAGCTTTGCGGCCACCTCCGAAACAGGGAGAACCTGCGAGAGATGTGATATGTCGGCTATCTAGCTTCTTGTCAAAAGATCAGATAATGAGAGCAGCTAGAGCCAAGAAATCTATCCCTTTCGGAGATGTGGAGGTCCAGATTTTTCAGGACTTATCTCCGATCACACTTTAGAAAAGAAGATCTCTGAAACCTCTCTTGGATGTCCTGAGGGGTAAAAGCATCACCTACCGATGGCTGCACCCTTTCGGTTTATTAATTAACGCACCCGGCAGAAAGTTAACAGTGCGTTCACCTGCGGACATCCCATTAGTTTGCGATGTACTAGGAGTGAACTCTCTGGATATCCCTAACTGGCACGCTGCAAGGGACTTGACCGACTTACCGGAATTACTAGGAGGAGAGCCGTGGATTCAAGTGAGCCGTTCTAAGGAACGCCGCAGAGGTAGGAGGTCCGGTGAACCCTTGCCAACAACTCCAGGAATGGACATTGAATGAGGGACCTCATTGTGTACTCCACATGGTACGGGACTCTCTTAATGGGCCATCCTAGGCCGTTATAAATGCTTAATTCCCCATGAGTTTTCCGGTATTAGGATCAGTTGGGAGTTCAGTTATTTTTTCTAAAGTATTTCCTTCTAAGTTGGAAATGTGGCTATATCTTTGGTGTGGCAGTATTAGCGCTGCCTTAGGTGCATTTTTCAATCTTGCTGCAAGGTGATTCCACTACAGTTTCTAGTGACATGCGGTTTTTTGTTTTAGTTATGTCTTACCATTTATATCTTGATACTCGTTCTTCACAATTAGGACCCATTCTTTGGTCCTCTCTACCCCCTGTCGATGCCCACAGTAGCATTGCTAGTTTCCAAATGCGCTGTCAGTACCAGACACTGGGTCATTGAGGCCTTATCAATGGAAATGTCAACGCTTTTTACATGTTCTGTATGTTATACCCCTTTTTCCTTTTCCCTCCTTTTCCTTCTCCTTCCTCCTACTCTCAAGGTAATAACCAGATGGTTCAGAGGCTCTAAGCTTTATGGGCAAGAAATGATCACCTTACTTAGAACATGGCGGAACTAAAAATATGTACCTATAATGTGAGAGGACTGAATGCGCCACCCAAGCGTACTCAAATTTGCCAGTTTCTTAACAGACAGAAAGTGAGCATTGCTCTCCTGCAGGAAACCCATTTTAAGAGAGATCATGTCCCGCGTCTATCTCACATGATATACAATCAGTGGTTTCACAGTACATCCGCTTCTGGGGCCTCAAAAGGGGTTTCCATAGCAATTCATAAAAACGTGCCAATGGTGGTGCATTCAGTCCTCCAAGATGAAGAAGAAGGTCGTTTTTTGTTTTTGAAGGGGTCATTAGGCAATCAGAAAATCACTATAGGTAATTTGTATACGCCTAATGTGGCCCAAGCAATATGGTTAGAAAAAACCTTAACGAAATTGCAGGAATTTGCTGAGGGCATTGTAGTGGCAGGAGGTGATATTAATGTGGCGTTAAATCCACAGCTAGACACATCAACAGGTTCATCGGCACTATCTCAGGTTGCCATTAGAAGAATTAAGAGGAAGTTAGCTGATTTAGGATTAGTAGATGTCTGGAGGGCTATGAACCCCACGTCAAAAGACTACACTTACTACTCAGTGGCGCATGTCTCTTACCAGAGGCTGGACTATGTGTTTGTCCCACCAAGTTCTTTGGGTGACTGTTCTCAAACATCAATAGGCAATATCCTATTATCAGATCATGCCCCTGTATTTTTGACAATTAGGGTTAGGTCATTACCCCGAACGCAGTTTACTTGGAGATTAGATGAGACCTTGTTGAGCAAACAGGATTATGTTCTAGGCATACGTAAACATTTGGAAGAATACTTTAGTCTGAACGAAACGGAGGATGTGTCGCCGGGTCTGGTCTGGGAAGCTCACAAGGCAGTTGTGAGAGGTCATTTTATTGCACTAAATGCACATATAAAAAAGAAAAGAGAAGCCTCTATTGTGTTGTTGCAGGACCAGATTCAAGCAATGGAATTATTGCACAAAAAACAGATCTCGCCAGAAGTACTGGATAAATTGAACAAGTTGAGGGCGGAGCTTAAGAACGTGCTGAATAACCGGGTGGCCAAACTGTATTAGTCAGCGCAGTTCAAATACTACGCACATGGGGACAAGGCATCGATGTTTATGATGTCAAGTCTAAAAAAACGTAGAGTCAAGTCGTATATACACTCTATTCATGATGCCTCAGCCTAGCCTCTTATGTCAACTGATCTTATAGCAAAACGGTTTTGTAACTATTATAGCTCGTTATATAATCTCAGAAAGAATGACAGTGAGATAGAAATTGAAAGAAGGTCAGAGGACATTAAGAAATGGCTTTCAGATTTGCACCTCCCGGTTATTTCCCACGTTCAGGCCTTGTCCCTAGCTCAGCCATTCACATTGCAGGAACTAAACAAGGCGTTAAATACGGTCCCTAGGCATAAATGCCCCGGTCCCGATGGATTATCTGCGGGATATTACACAACTTTTTCTTCACTACTGTTACCCAGAATGCTTTCTGTTTACAATGAGGTGTACAAAGGTAACCCACTTCCATCACAAATGTTGTCGGCCCTAATCACTATCCTGCCAAAGGAGGGGAAAGATCCTTCATCCTGTGCCAGTTATAGGCCTATCTCGCTTTTGAATACAGATCTGAAGCTGTATGCCAAAATGCTTGCTCTTAGGTTGCAACCTTTCTTACCAAGATTAATTAATGCGGAACAGGTGGGTTTTGTAGCTGGCAGGGAGGGAAGGATGAACACTGTTAGGATTATAAATGTTATACATCAGGCCAGGGAAAAATCCATCCCTCTGGTTCTTTTAGGAACAGACGCAGAGAAGGCGTTCGATCGCATAGATTGGCTTTTTATGCGTCTGGCCTTAGCTAAGTTCGGGGTCCCGCCCCAGTTCATTAATGCCACGATGGCTATGTATGCTTCCCCCTCAGCTAGTGTGATGGTAAATGGTACCCTTTCACCCAGCTTTACTATTTGCAACGGCACAAGGCAGGGGTGCCCCTTATCTCCCCTGCTCTTTATCCTTGTGGTGGAGTGCCTATTTCAGGCGATCCGTCAGGAGGATGGGATCCGGGGTATGAAGGTGGGTAACACCTTTCACCAATTAGCGGCATTTGCCGATGATCTGTTGGTTATAATAACTAACCCGTCAGAGGCCTTTCCAGCCATACAGGAATTATTCCAGAAATTTGGAACTTTGTCAAATTTCCTTATTAACCCTTCGAAGTCCCAAGCTTTAAATGTCACAGCAGGTAGAGATTTGCAGCTGTCCTTAGAAAGACAATATGAATATGGCTGGACAACGCGTTCTATTAAATTTTTAGGGGTGAACTTAACCTCAGACCCGGGGGAATTATTTACAGAAAATTTCAGTAATCTTCATAGATCAATAGCAAACACTATTGACTCGTGGTGCATCCCCTTCACCTCGTGGTTCGGAAGGCGTACACTGATTAAATCGGTGCTAGTCCCCAAAATCCTGTATTATATGTTAGTATTGCCAATCCACTTGCCAAAATCCTTCTTTATTCAGCTGAAGCAGTGTTTCTCCAGATTCCTTTGGAAAAAATCTAGACCCCGCATTCCACACTCGACAATGATTCAACCTAATAAGTTAGGGGGAATGGGACTTCCGGATATGGCTGAGTATTACAGGGCAATTCAGGGGATGAGATGTCTGGAATGGATCAGAGGCTCAGAGAACAGACTCGACATTCTAGCAGAAGCCGGGGATAGGAGACTCCCTCTGAGATCATTTCTTCTTTCTCCCCCTAAAGATATGCCCCAGCAGATCAGGTCACTTAGCCTCACGACAAAAAATACGCTAAACCTGTGGCGTTCGGATCTGTCTAGGGCGTTACTTTCAGACCACGAAGTGTCACCTGTGCTCCAGATCAGAGACATTCTATGGAGCTCTGGGGGTCTATTTGGCTCTACTTTACCAGGTGACCTTGGGGAACTGTCATTTCAATTGGTTGATCTATTGGATCAAGCAGGTCATTTAATAGAAAACTGGGACAATCACCCTAAATTGCAAAAGTTATCCTTAATCCACAAATTATATATCAAACAATACATAGGGAAAAAGAAAATATCCACACCGGCCTCTATGACACAATTCGAGCAAATGATCCTTTCTAAAACCCCCCCTTTGAAAAAAGTCTCGCGGTTGTACTCCCTGCTGGTTTCCCAGACCAGACCCGACTCATATGGTTTCATCCGCAAATGGGAAAATAATCTAGATGTGCACTTTTCAGCTAGGGAAATAACGCAGATTTGCTCTATCACTCCAAGGGTATCTAGATGTGTCAAATTACAGGAGAACCTTTATAAGGTGATCACAAGGTGGTACTTCACACCTCAAAGATTACATCGTATATACCCTGAAAGTGATTCAAGATGCTGGAGATGTCTCAACGCAGAAGGCTCGCTGGTGCACATCTGGTGGTCATGTCCTGATATTGCTGAATACTGGACAAGGATTTGTACTATATGCTCAAAGATTAGTGGGGTAAAGTTTGTTCCCTCAGCTAAAGGGTGTCTATTGGGGATATTAGGAGAAATTAAAGGGAATAGACATGTTATTTCCTTGTTGGGCCAATTGCTGGCAGCTGCGAGAGTGCTTATAGCCTTTAATTGGAAGAATCGCAAGGCCCCCTTAATCTCTCAATGGATTACTAAGTGTGATGCAATCTATAGATTGGAACAAATTGCTGGATGGGAATCCAAAAGGTCACAGGTGTTCGAAGCTATATGGTTCCCCTGGAAAAAATCCTTTTTTGTTTCCTTTATCCTCCCTCCTTGTACCACATTGCTGGCACTTAAATATGCTTACATTCTCAGATGCATGATTTGTTTAATATGTGCCCCAGTGTGGGGTGGATGTATCTTTTGTATTTTCTGCTCATGATTCAGAATAAAAAAAACAAACAAATTGAACACTTGTGCCATGCAGGGAGCATGGCTCAGCCCTCCTTGATGCAGCACTTACAAAATGTTCTTCTCATTGTCGGTCACCATGGTTTCCGATTTTGAGTTGTCACTGAGAAAGCCAGGATTCAATTTCTAGATGAAGGACACGGAGCAGTTCCTCCCCTGTGTGACTCCATCAGTTCTCTGAAAGGTGCAGAAACCACCACTTGGAAAGGGAGGGACTGCAGCACCAGCAACTTTGACAGGAGCACGTTCAGCTTGTGTGCCGTTGGATGAGCGCACGCATACCGTTGTCTCTTGACAATCGCTTTGGGGATCGATTGCTGATGGAATGACTGACGAGGAGTAGGAGCAGGAGCATCTGGACCATCAGATGATGGGAAGGACAGACAGCTCCCATTAGGCTGAGGCAGTGGAGCCTTGAATGCCTGAAACTGGGTGCGTGCCACTCGGTGATGCAGCGGTTGCTGCGGCAGGTTTGACCACCACATCGGAGCCACGGTTCTCCCAGACCACTTTATGGTGATGCTGCATATGTTTACGCAGGGCCGTGGTGCCAACATTGGCACACTGGCCACGCTTCACCTTCTGCCCATGTATTCTTCATATGGCCACTTTCCCCTCCTCCGGCGGCTTAAAAAAACCTGCCACACCACGGAGTAGGTGATTTTACACCCAACACTACGCACTGACTAACTGCTACCGCCACTGCCTCCTTGAACCCCTGCACCGCTACTTCCCGGGCAGGTAGGCTCCCGTGAAGTGAGTGGTCTACCCTGGGTACGTTTGGCTCCCGACCTCCCACTGCTGACACCCTGCTGACTCCAGTCCACGCTAGCAACTTTCTAGCTCCACCACTGGCTCACAGGCAAGTTGTCACCCTCTTCTCCCAATGATGATGAAGCCCCTTCATCACCCGGCTCCAAAGTGCGATTAGCTACATCATCATAATCGAGTAGTGTCTGCACGTCACTGATGCCCTCCTTAACCGTCTCTGGGTCAGGAGCCTGACTGCTCGCAACACCAGCTCCCATGCCACTCTCCTCATCACTACTTGCCCGCCTAGCGGAGGAAGCGGCGGGTGTCTCCTCCAGATCTTGGCTGGGCAGTAGCTGCTGACTGCCCTCTAGTAGCTCTTCCTCGCTGAAAAGTGGAGCCGAGCCTATGGCATATAATACTTCTCGGGTGAGGGAACTGAAAATTAATGGGGAAGGTCCAGGAAAGGTGGGGGCACAGGGACTACTCCTGGGCCATGCCAACAAAGCGTCATGTCAGAGGAACCCACCGACTCTTGGCTGGGGAGTGACTGATGTCAGTTGGGACGAAGTGGATGACCGAGTCAACAATTCAAGAACCGCTGGGTTGCTGGTCAAGACACGACTGCTAGATGACAACGGGAGCTCAGGCTTCTCGCTGTGACCCCTGTTACCAAGCCACCTTACTCTGCTGCGACCTCTGCCTGCGCCAGAAACATTTAGGCCTCTGCTACTCCCCTGTGCAGGGCCTGGCACTTGTCTGTCTGACATACTGTTAGATCAAATAACCAAATGTTAGATCAAATATATTTTTATTTCCCCACTAATACATGGCAAGCAGGCCTTTAGAATATATCACTGCACCACTGAACGGCAATTAGGCCCTATTTTTTTTTTTTTACTTTAACACTACACAAAAGGCTTTTCAACAAATAAGTGCAAGGCTGGACGGCAAATATATTTTTATTTCGCCACTAATACACGGCAAACAAGGCTGTAGAATATATCACTGAACTGCACAAGGGCAAATATATTTTTCTTTTGCCACTAATACATGGCAAAAAGGGCTTAACATATAACTGCACTGCACAAGGGCAAATAAGTCGTACTGTAGAAATATTTCATTGTAATCCCTATTAATGGCTGTATCAAACAGCACTTGCACCCCAATAACACGAACGGTTTGCTGGAATGACAGAGCTGTATAATGGCAATTTGGATCCACAGTCAGTGCACCAAGGTGTAATAGGATTGTTCCTATTACCCAGTCTGTAACCTCCCCTACTGAACCCTATTCTGCACAAATGCTGTGGAATGATTCCTCCCTATCTTTTCCCTGCACTTGTAAAACGCGTTTTCCCCACAATCAAGTCTTTAATGGCTGTATCAAACCGCACTTGCACCCAATAACAAGAACGGTTTGCTGGAATGACAGAGCTGTATAATGGCAATTTGTATCCATAGTCAGTGCACCAAGGTGTAATAGGATTGTTCCTATTACCCAGTCTGTAACCTCCCCTACTGAACCCTGTTCTACACAAATGATGTGGAACAATTCCTCCCTATCTTTTCCCTGCACTTATAAATCGTTTTTTCAACACATTCAAGTCTTTCCTATCACTGTCCCTAGCGCCTGAAGACAACTCTCCCTGCACTAAGTACACTGGTAAATGGTAGAATCTAAGATGGCTACTGCTATTTATAGGGCTGTGGCATCACAGGGCTGGCTGGCTGCTGATTGGCTGCATGCATGGTATGATGGGTGATCCCGCCTTCCCAGAGTTCCTTTCTCCATGTCCTCACATGTGCAGCAGCCATTTTAGGAAAAAAATGTGATTCGTTACCGCTAGGATTGAGCGAACCTGAAGCCAGACTTTTTCACTGAACATGGTTATAACTGAAAATAATGGCATTCTTAAGACAGAATGCTAAATAAAATGGCCATTGAGGGGTTAAAAATAATAAAAAACCTCACCTCATCCATGTGATCGCGAATCCTTGATCGCGCAGGTCTTCTTTCTTCAGGACCTGTGAAAGGACCTGTGATGACGTCACAACGCTTATTACGTGGTGAGTGCAGTGACATCACCGCAGGTCCTGCTGAATGAAGATAGAATCTTCAATCTTCATTGAGCAGGACCTGCGGTGACGTCATCGCCATGTGGTGAGCGCTGTGAAGTCATCGCAGGTCTTTTTGCAGGTCCTGAAGAAAAAAGACCTGCACGAACAAGGCTGCATGATCAAGTGGATGAGGTGAGTTTTTTTAATTATTTTTAACCCCTCTATGGCCTTTTTATTAATCATTCTGTCTTAAGAATGGTATTATTTTCCGTTATAACCATGTTATAACGGAAAATTATAAAGTGAATTTCAGGTCCCCTTTGACTTTAATGGGGTCAGGGTTTGGGGTCAAGTTCGGGTCAAGAACGGGTCCCGATACCGAACTTTGACCTGAAGCTCAGCCAAATCCGACGAACCCGAACTTCAACGGGTTCGCTCATCCCTAGTTACCATGAAGAGTGAGGAAATTTGGATTTGGTGTGAATCAAATTTTTGCTAAAATTCAGAACGAATTCCACTTCGTCAGCTTCGATTCGCTCATCTCTAGTAACTATTAGTGCTGATCGAGCACCAAAGTGCTTGGGTAGTCTCGTGCTCGAGTAGAAGTCTTTGGGATGCTCGGGTGCTCTACAGAGCACCAGAGCACAATGGAAGTCAATGGGAGAACCAGAGCATTAAACCGGGCACCCCCTGCTCTGAAGAGGGGAGGGTGTCTGGTTAGTAGGAAAAGGTCAGAAATTGATGGAAACAACACCAAAATGGTTCAGGAAAAGCATGGGGAGGATGTCTGGATGCATATTGGACTCCCAGGTCGCTGCTGGGAACGATGTTGTCCGAGTAGTATGCCACTTTTACAGACTGACAACAATACGCACAAAACCGAAAATAAAATCAATTTTAGAGTAAAAATTGTTAGGAAACATTCTTTCCTGTATATTTACTTGTCTATAAAGTGAAAGGGCTGACAAAAATTACAAGGAACTGGCACTCCAATACACCCTTTATTACACATAAAGGAGGGCATCATACACACCCTTGAAAAATTATGATTGATGGCCTGCTGGTGACCCTAAGAAACATTAGAAGCAAGGGCCAGCTGGTGACCCTCTAAATCAGGGATGCTCAATCTGCAGCCCTCCAGCTGTTGTAAAACTACAATTCCCACCATGCCCTGCTGTAGGCTGATAGATGTAGGCTGTCCGGGAATGATGGGAGTTGTAGTTTTGCAACAGCTGGAGGGCCGCAGGTTGAGCATGCCTGCTCTAAAACATTAGGGGCGAGGGCCTGCTGATGATCTGCCCCATCTAAAACATTAGGGGTGAGGGTCTGCTGTTGAGCTGACCCTCTAAAATATTAGGGGCAAGGGCCTACTGCTGATCTGACCATCTAAAACATTAGGGGTGAGGGTCTGCTGCGGAGCTGACTCTCTAAAACATTAGGGGCGAGTGCCTGCTGCTGATTTGACCATCTAAAACATTAGGGGCGAGGGCCTGCTGCTGATCTGACCATCTAAAACATTAGGGGTCAGGGTCTGCTGCTGAGCTGACCCTCTAAAATATTAGGGGGAGGGCCTACTGCTGATCTGACCATCTAAAACATTAGGGGTAAGGGTCTGCTGCTGAGCTGACCCTCTAAAATATTAGGGGCGAGGGCCTACTGCTGATCTGACCATCTAAAATATTAAGGGTGAGGGTCTGCTGCTGAGCTGACTCTCTAAAACATTAGGGGCGAGTGCCTGCTGCTGATCTGACCATCTAAAACATTAGGGTCGAGGGCCTGCTGCTGATCTGACCATCTAAAACATTATGGGCGAGGGCCTGCTTGTGACCCTCTAAAACAGGGGTGAGGGTCTGCTGCTAAGCTGACCCTTTAAAACATTAGGAGCGATGGCAGCTTAATAAGCATGTTGATATGATGGAGGAGAAAAGGAAGATTGAACCATATACCCTTTTTTGTGGTGGAAGGGGTTCATGGGAATACAGTGTATTCAATACACCATAAAAGCCACATTTAAAGTGCCTTTATGTTCAGCCACTTTCCTCTGGTGGAGTCGAGAAGTCAGAGACAATCCAGGCCTTGTTCATTTTGATAAGAGTCAACCTGTCAGCATTTTCAGTTGACAGGCGGATGTGCTTATCAGTTATTATTCCCCCAGCACCACTAAATACCCGCTCTGACAAAACGTTGGCGGCAGGGCAGGCCAGCACCTCCAAGGCATAGAGCGCCAGTTCGTGCCACGTGTCCAGCTTGGACACCCCATAGTTGTAAGGCAGAGAGGGATCACTGAGGACGCTGACACGGTCTGCTACGTACTCCTTCACAATCTTCCAAAACTTTTCCCTCCTTGTGATGCTAGGCCGTGCATCAGAGTGAGGGTGCTGGCAGGGTGTCATGAAACTGTCCCAGGCCTTGGAGAGTGTTGCCTTGCCTCCGTTGGAACTGCTTTGTGTTCCCATCGTCTTACCTCCTCGGTTGCCCAAGGAACTGCGTACTCTGCCGCCAGCGTTGTCAGCTGGAAATTTATTGAGCAATTTTTACACAAGGACCTTCTGGTATTGCACCATTTTGCTAGTCCTCTCCACCACAGGAATGAGAGATGAGAAGTTCTCTTTGTAGCGGGGTCGAAAAGGGTGAACAACCAGTAATCGGTGTTGGCCAAAATGCGTATAACGTGAGGGTCATGGGAAAGGCAGAATAACATAAAGTCAGCCATGTGTGCCAGAGTCCCAACAGACAAGACTTCGCTGTCCTCATCAGGAGGATGACTCTTAATCTCCTCTTCCTCCTCTTTGGCCCATCCACGCTGACCAGATGGAATAAACCTGCTATGGGTACTACCCTCTGTAGCAAAGGCAATCGTCTTCTGCTTCTCCTCATCATCATCGTCATCATCCAATACGCGCTGAGAAGACGAACTGAGGGTGGTCTGTGTACTGTCTTTCCCCATTTCCACCTCTTCCACATGAAAAGCGTCCGCCTTCATTGTGAGCAGCGAGCGTTTCAGTAGACACAGAAGAGGGATGGTTAGGCTGATAATAGCGGCATCACCGCTCACCATCTGTGTTGATTCCTCAAAGTTGCATAAAACCTCATAGAGGTCAGACATCCATGCCCACTTTTCGCTTGTGAAGAGCGTAAGCTGACTGGAAAGGCAACGACCATGTTGCAGATGGTATTACACTACTGCCCTCTGTTGCTCAGAAAGCCTGGCCAACATGCGGAACTTGGAGTCCCAGCGTGTGCTCACATCGCACAAAAGTCAGTGAGCTGTCAATTGCAAGCACTACTGCAGCATTGCCAGACCGGCGGCAGCTGTAGTTGACTTTTAGAAATAGGCACACATGTGGCGCACCTTCACCAGTAGCTCAGGCAAATTCGGGTAGCTTTTGAGAAACTGCTGAACCACTAAGTAGAACACGTGGGCTAGGCATGGTATGTGTGTGAGCTTGCCGAGCTCCAAAGCCGCCACCAAGTTACGGCCATTATCAGACACAACCATGCCTGGTAGTAGGTTGAGTGGCGAGAGCCACAGCTCAGTCAGCTCTGTGGCGGTGTGCTGTTTGTCACCAAAGCAAATTAATTTTAGCCAGGCCTGTTGCCGCTTCCCCACTGCAGTTCTACACTGACTGGTGCTGCAAGATGAGAATTCAGTGGTGGAAGTGGAGGAGGATGTGGATAAGGGGAAAGGGGGGGTTGCAGCCACTAATGTAGATGATGGTGGAAATCCTGATGGAAGTTGGGCCCGCAATCCTTGGCGTCGGTAGCACCTGTGCCATCCCAGGGTACCACTCGCTCCTGGCCTCCAAAATGTTCACCCAGTGTGCCATCAGGGACACATGTTGGTGTAATGCGGGGACAGCACACTGTGAAAAATAGTGGCGGCTGATGACCGAGTAACGAGGGACGGCCGCCGCCATCAGGCTGCGGAAAGCCTCAGTGTCCACAAGCCTAAATGACAACATTTCCAGGGCCAGCAATTTGGAAATTTGTGCATTTAGTGCTATGGCCTGTTGGTGGGTGGCTGGGTATTTTCGCTTTCGTTCGAAGGCCTGCGGTATGGACATCTGTATGCTGCACTGGGACACAGAAGTGGATGTGCTAGCTGATGGCGCTTGTGAAGGTCCAGGTGCACGGTAGGAGGCATCCGGGCCTGTATCTTGGACAGGGGATTGGCCAGCATGTAACAAACGGGAAGGGGAGGCAGCGGTGTGACCTGCAGACACTGATTGTGGACCCAGGCGTTCAGCCCACCTATTAGGGTGCTTTAATGCCATGTGGTGGATCATGCTGGTGGTGGTAAGGTTGCTAGTGTTCCCGCCCCTGCTCATTTTGGTACGGCACAGGTTGCAAATGACAATTCTTTTATCGTCCGCACTTTCCTCAAAAAAGTGCCAGACTGCGGAACACCTACCCCTTGGCAAGGGAGATTGCCGCAAGGGGGAACAGTTGCGGGCCTGTTTGGTCTGGCCTGCTTTCTACCTTTTGCCACCCCACTGCCTCTTCCAGCCTGTTGCGGTTCTGCAGATCCCTCCCCCTCTGTACTGCTGTCCCCGCTCGGCTTGCCACCTTCCCAGGTTGGGTCAGTGATTTCATCGTCAACCACCTCTTCTTCCACTTCCTCACTCTGGTCATCATCCTGACTTGTTGACCTAATAAGTACCTCACTTATTGACAACTGTGTCTCATCATCATCATCCACCTCATGAAAAAGCTATTACCGTTCCCCACCGTCATCTTCTTGCTCAAGAGTTTGGGAATCTCCTCATGTCCCTCTTCAAGCGAGCTTGGCGAGAGGCCCAAATCAAGGATTGGCGATGAAAAGAGCTCCTCGGAATATCCGAGTGTGGGATCACTTGTTTGCCAATACTCTCCATGGTGGGAGGTAGGAGGATCAGGGTGAGGATTTTGTTGACCAGATTCTTGGCTACTGAGACTGGACTTTGTGGAAGACAGGGTGGTGCTTAACCGACTGGAAGCATTATCTGCTGCAATCCAACCGACCACCTGGTCACACTAGTGTGACTTCGAGAGTGGTGTCCTGCGCCACCCTACAAACTGGGACATGAAGCTAGGTATCGTGGATGATTGTTTTTCCTGTGCTTTGGCAGCAGGCATAGTTTCAGCGCGCCCAGGGCCACTGCCTCTGTGTGAACCTTCAGCAGTACGCCACTTCCCCGTCCCTTACTGCTCGCCTACAGCATATTAAATGGTATATAGTGCAGGTATTGTAAGTGTATGCGCAAATAAATTACACTGAATTTTACAGATATTTAGGATGCGCAAAAGTTATACAGGAGATGTAGCGCAGGTAATGTCGCTGTCAGCAAACAATTGCATGCAATTTAGTTGAGTCGAGCGAACCCAAAATGCACCAGACTTTTTCACTGAAGTTCGTGTTCGGTGTTCAGGTGATTATAATGAAAAATAATAGCATTCTTAAAACAGAATGCTAAATAAAATGTCTATTGTGGGGTTGAAAAAACTCACCTCATCCACTTGATCGCGCAGCCAGTACTGGCTGCACGATCAAGTGGATGAGGTCATTATTTATTTTTTTAACCCCTCAATTTACATTTTATTTAGCATTCTGTTTTAAGAATACTATTATTTTTAGTTATAACCATGTTATAATGGAAAATAATAAATTGAAGTTCGGGTCCCCATTTTTTCCTATTTTTCCTACTTTTACTGTATCTTTTTGGACATATATATATATCTTTTGAAAACCTGTTGCATCTAATTCAAATGATCATGATTATAAAATATTTAATTCGGACCAAGCAAATGATAATATCAGACCGGGATAGGTCTTTATTCCAATATCTATATTCAAATGGTACCAGTATCAGGTGGTAGGATAAATCATTAGTTTTAGTATAAACAATAGAATGTCCTCCTTTTGTCTCCATTTGCTGTCCCATACTATTATTCCAACTTCTAAAATCCTCTGTATATACCCTATTATAATAGATGAATTAACTATATTTTACCTTTGTGAGTTACAACCTTAAATTATAATGATATGCCTATGAATTACTTAAGTAATGCCCTTGTATGTATTAGCAGTATTATTACTATTATGCGCTTTATTATCCAAATTTCTACAAAGTTTGGCGCATTTCTACGATTGGACCGCTGTGGAACGCATATATCATGCGTTCCAGTGTTCTTTTACGTCACTTCTGGCGCATCATGCCGACTTCCGGTCCTCAATGCGTTCCATCCTGTATCAAGGGGATTCGGCTTGCGTTCCACCAACAGCCAATGATAGCGGTCGGCGCTCACACTAATGACGCACTTCCGGTTCCGGTACTGGCGGTGGTGGAACGCACGCTGCATACTACCAACCATGAGGTATTTAACTTCTAATCTATTATAGCAATTAGAATTGGTATATATAGGGGGGCAGCTCCAGATACCACTCTGGACTGCATTATTCAGTTGGATACCATCCACAGAGAGCTATCGAGCTAACGGCTATTGTGCCATTGATCCATCCGTGTATCTTTACTTTGGCATCACCTGATGAATCCGGTGATACATATTTTTATCGGAGGAAACGCGTTGGGATAACAGATTTACTCTCTTTTGGCTGTGCTGACACTGGGAGAAATTTTTCAGGGCCAGGATAACAGGGATAGCCGTCGATAAGTGGGGTCGCTCCCTTGGGGGTGATTCTCCCGCATATAGGCGGGAGACCTCTCCGCTTTTAGGCAGGGCCTCACCAGTTGGCTAGGGACATAGTCCTCCCAGTTACCTATCCGTCCTGCATAAGAAGAGCCGGTGACTACATCATTTTTTCATTATATTTGCAGCGAACACCTACCAATTTGTTCCTGTGGACCCTCCTACCACAAACACGCATACCTTGCTGTGGTACGATACATCTCCACAACAGAAAATTCATCAAACCGTGAGTGGGGACTATCTAGTCCAAAATCGTGCTCTTTATTTGTCTATATATACCCTGTGCCTTATTGTGCATAAGCCTATCTTATCTTATATATGCAGCTATCTAAACACTTTTGTGGAACTTATTTTAAATGTTAATGATATAAAAGTTAAGTTTTAGTAGGACAATAATTCAGTGATATTCGGGTCCCCACTGACTTAAATGGGGTCTGGATTCGGGGTCAAGTTCAGGTCAAGTTCGGGTCCCGAACCTGAACTTTGACCTGAAGTTCGGCCGAACCCAGCGAACCCAAACTTCCACGGGTTCGCTCAACCCAACTAAAAATATATATTGCAGCCAGATAAAACAATAGTTCTTAAAGGGGCTTTTGGGTCTTTAACACCTTTCAACACTAAACCCTGCCTAAAAAAAAAAAACATTTCCTGTCCCTACACTATCTGTCCCTTCTGCTAAAGCTCGCCCAGACTAAGAATGAGCTGAACCATGTGTCATCAGGGGCTATTTAGCACCCGCTGTTGCTTTCCGGCCAGCCAATCACTGTAATGCCAGTAACCAACATTGCTTCGTCATTACAGTGAGTGCCAGTACTTCCTTGCACGTTTATTGGCTACGTAGAGGCAAATAAATGTGCAGGGAGGAGACTCGAGCATCACGCTCGAGCACACGTTCGAGTCAAAATGGTGTTTAGCCGAGCATGCTCGCCCAACACTATTACCTCTGCATTAAGAAACAGGCTTGATTCTGTACTGGAAATCACTGCATGAGCTCAGGAACACTTGCAGAAATCATTATCTGTGAACACAATTTGCTGTGCAATCAACAAATCCAGGTTAAAGCTATATCATGCAAAGAAAAAGCCATATACTGTATCAACACAATCCAGAAATTCCTCTGTCTTCTCTGGGCCAAAGCTAATTTAAAATGAACAGAGGCAAAATGGAAAACTGTTCAGTGATCAGACAAATGAAAATTTTAAATTCTTTTTGGAACAGATGCCATGTACTGAAGACTCAAGAGGAGAGGGAATATCCAGCTTGTTATCAGAGCACAGCTCAAGTACCTGTATCTCTGATGGTCTGGGAGATGCATTAGTACCGATGGCATGGGCAGATTACATATTTGGAAAGGCACTATTAATACCGAACAGTATATAGAGGTTTTAGAACAACATATGTTCCCATCCAGAGAACATGGGTTTCAGGGAAGGCCTTGCATATTTCAGCAAGACAATGCTAAACCACGTACTGCATCCATCACAACAACATGGTTACACAGAAGAAGACTTTAGGTGCTTAACTGGCCTCTCTGCAGTACAGACATTTCACCAATAAATCCGAAGAAAAGACTCAGGACTGTTGAGCAGCTAGAATCCTGCATACATCAGACAAGAATGGGGCAACATTTATCTGCTAAAACCCCAGCAATTGGTCTCCTTACTTCCCAGACATTTACAAACTGTTGTTAAAAGAAGAGGGGGGTGATGCACAATGGAAGACATGGCCATATAGCAATGCATTACTGCCTTTAAGTTCTAAATGAGTTATTTTTTTTCTAAGTTTCACCATATTATATGTGTTCTATGATCTTTTGTAAATAAAATATAGACCTATGAGATTTGAAAATGAATGCATTCTATCTTTATTTGTGTTCATTTACATTTTACACAGTGCCCCAACTTTATTCGGAACATTTACATCATGTGTGTTCTATTTTTTCCTGCTACAATTTGGTATGTAAAATGTGAATTGTGTGAGATCAAATAATGGAAACATCCCCTGTGTTGGCTAAAAGTTTGCTTTAGAAACTACTTCAAACGACAAACGTTCTCAGTAAAAACAACAGATTGATGCTTGCTAGAAAAATAAAAGCATTCAAATGTACTAAGAAAACATAAAGTCTGAGCAACAAGCTGCACCTTTTGCTCCTGAACACTCCTTAAATGCCACTCCTGTCTAAAACATTAAAAGAATAGGAATGAATATATAAACAGTCAACCACCAAAACAGGACATATTGTTCCTACATTTGTATAATGCCTTATTACTCAGCTGAACTACTGAAAAGACCTGCAACTGTTTTGCCTACCACAAAATTTTAAATTTTGTGAGTTAATATTTCAATTAATTTCCTGCTGGTTATAAGACGTCTAACATATTTTACAAAGTAGGATTTAACCCCTCTCCTGCTGAGCAGATTTTCAGCTCATTGTTAAGCCGGTAATTGCCTTTTTTCTCCTTCTAATGCAGATGTTTATAGCTTCTAGGTTTGTAATATCATTAACTAGATAGAAAGAGGTTTATTTATGAAGCTACAAAAAGTGTTGGCTTGCTGTTAAAATAGCATTTTGTGAAATTAGAGCCTATCTTCAAATAAATACACTGGTTTATCGGGGAAAGACATCATTCAGTGTGCCTATATACCATTTTGTGTTGACCTCAGTAAGGGTTATGGGACACCCTATGGTTGTGGCTAGAGATGAGCGAATCGAATCCCTTGAAGTGGAATTCGATACGAATTTCAGGATAAATTTGATTCGCCTCGAAGCCGAATTTCCTCATGCTTCGTGTCAGCCAATCGATTTAACCTGAAATAGTGTAAAAAATGAAAAAATTCTAACTTACCTCCTCCATTTGCTCGCGACGGGCCGCCAGCCTCCATCTTGATTGAAGATCTCCCATACGGGGTGATGAATGACATCAACATGCCGGCCGGCGTGATGACGCAATCTCGCGCCACGCGAGATTTCGCTTCTGATCTTCAAGCAAGGTGGCGATGGCCGGCCTCTCATGAGAAAATGGAGGTGGTGAGTTTGATTTATTTATTTTTATTGTTAAATTTACACAGTTTTTATACTCCGATGCCGCGATCATGATGAAGTAATTTGTCACAAAGTAAATATTTTTTTTAAATTCGCCAAATCAGCTGAATCGAACTTTTCAATTATTCACTCATCTCTAGTTGTGGCCAAGGGTCGCAATATAGCATGTAATGATGCCACATGTAAAAATAAGATTTCATATGGTTGGGCTATATGCACGTTGGCACAGTGGTAGAATCCAACCATTGGCAACATTTTCATTGAATTTGTATTTTCTTCCCTGTGTTAAGTAGGCTTGTTCCTGATTCTTTTGAGCGATGTGAGTGATGACAATTTATTCATAGTGATGCTATTGATACTGCATAGATTAATAACAACAAATAAAAAGCTCTATATTTCATAATTTAATCATTAGGTAATTGTAATAAAATATTGATAGATATTGTTCTAATAAACCATCAAGAGAGCAAAATGAAGAGGTCTTGGCTTTCCTGTTACCATTTGAATGGGACTGAACTGTAGTATCAGGCATGGTCATCCTAATGGAAAATCCATTGGAAAAATGTATTAAGACTGATAATTCATTAACCAGATTTACTGAGAAGTGCACTATAGAAAGTTGTGGCAAATTTGTTAAGAGGAATTCACAGAAAGTAAGGGATATTTGGCTTTCAGGTGAAATTTATCGAAAATATAAAAAGTTCACGCTACAGTGATATTATATCATAAAAGTAGGGCATTTAAGTAGAAGCGTGCATGCTATCAGTAAGTAAGTGGAATTCCTACATGACTCCTATGCATAGAAAGAGCAGAAGTTCAAATTAATACATGGTAAGTAGAGATCAGTGAAGTTTTGAAAAATGTGATTCGGCTGATTCGCCTGATTTGCCAAAGTTCACCAAGAAAATCGATTTGCTCAGAATTAATTCGGCACAAATCCTTATAAATCAGGTATACCCAGACCACTCTACCTAATCATATTCTTTCCACATGGATGTCCCAAACTCAGTGTAAATGCTTGGAAGCTAACCCTTTCCTGACCACCGATTGGCAACCGGGCAACTAAAAATGGCCCCGGCTGAAGTGTGCAGGGGGACCCATAGCCGCTGGGTGTTTGTTTTGAAGAGCATACACCCGGTACTAATGGCCATGACTGCCGTGGTCATCCGAGTGGGCTTCAGTTCCTCCCAGCAGGAACGGGGGAACTGGAGAATTTATGTAGCAGCTCCTGTCCTCCTGTGTGATGGTACCATAGATGGTACACAGCATTTAGGCAGGAAAACCTTCCTTAAAGCAATAGAATTTAGGGATTCAAAACAAGGATGACCATAATCCCATGTGGATCCCTCCATAAGGTCCGGGATCCCTCCCTACTATGAACCTAATGGTATTTTGCTTTTAAAATTATTATGGTTAAAAACAGAAGCCAAACATGGATGGATGGATCAAATATGTCCAATGGATTATTGCAGCAACACTGGGGGTCATTTTAGGGCTGGCTCCAGGTTCATGTGGCCTTGGGCGATAAAGTCTCAGTGGGCCCCCTTACACAGTGATAACTCTCTGAGTACAGATAATATAGCAGACATCACCTGCAGTCCTATGTAACAGCACAGATAACACAGTCATGGGTATCTGAGTACAGAAAATGTAGTAGTGTTACCTGCAGTCCTATGTAAAACCACAGATTACACTAGTGCTAATAATGTGTTAGTGTTACCTGCAGTCCTATGTAAAACCACAGATGACACTAGTGCTAATAATGTGGTAGTGTTACCTGCAGTCCTATCTAAAACCACAGATGACACTAGTTCTGATAATGTGGTAGTGTTACCTGCAGCCCTATCTAAAACCACAGATAACACTAGTGCTGATAATGTGGTAGTGTTACCTGCAGTCCTATGTAAAACCACAGGTGACACTGGTGCTGATAATGTGGTAGTGTTACCTGCAGTCCTATGTAAAACCACAGATGACATTAGTGCTACTAATGTGGTAGTGTTACCTGCAGTCCTATGTAAAACCACAGATAACACTAGTGTAGATCATGTGGTAGTGTTACCTACGTCCTTAGTGTGCCTCTCTGTGTCTCTCCCATGGACTCCAAGCTGGCGGCACTGTCTCCTCTTCCTTCTTCTTCTTCTTGCCCCGCACAGAACGTCCTCATGCAGCTGCGTCAAGACATAGAAACATTGTGGGCATAGTGATGGTGACACACAGGGAGAGACACACACACATAGGGAGAGACACACACACACAGGGAGAGACACACACACACACAGGGAGAGACACACACACAGGGAGAGATACACACACAGGGAGAGAAACACACACACCGGGAGAGAAACACACACACAGGGAGAGATACACACACAGGGAGATACACACACACCTAGACAGACATACACACAGGGAGAGACACACACACACGCACACAGGGAGAGACACACACACAGGGACAGACACACACACAGGGACAGACACACACACGCACAGGGACAGACGCACACACACAGGAAAAGACACACACAGGGACAGATAAACACACAGGGGCAGACACACACAGGGACCGACACACACAGGGACAGACACACACAGGGACAGACAGACACACACACACAGGGACAGACACACACACAGGGAAAGACAAACACACAGGGAAAGATGCACACAGACACACAAACAGGGACAGACACACACAGGGACAGGTAAAATACAGATAAAACAGAAAGTCAGTCCTGTGTCCCAACACGGACAATTACTTGCGCTGCTGCTGGTCCCGAGATAGTGTGGTAGGTTTCACACAGGCAAAATCAAAGTCAATAGGTTTTGGAACCGCGCTGCAGGGAAATATGTATTCCGGTCCCAGGTGGATGATACAAGGGTGTCAGCCCATCTCCTCGACAGCCGGAGGGTACGGTCCTCCTAGACCCCCTCCTCTACAAAATTTAAGGAGATAGGCAAGATAGTGAAGCACCCTTAAGAATGTTATAGTAAAAAGGTTTTATTCTACTTACAAATTCGCCCCCAGCTTTGCTAATATTTTTATGGGGGCTTGGGAGGAGAGCTTCATCCTTCCCACACTGGGAGCAGACACTCCAGGGGGCAAATTGACCTTCTGGAGGAGGTATATTGATGACTGTCTCCTAGTGTGGGAGGGAGGGAGGGAGGGACTCGAGTCGTTCATCTCCCAATTGAACCATAATAGTTGGAATCTACGATTTGTGGGGGAAATCAGCAATACCAGCGTTAATTTTCTTGATCTATGCATCCGGATGGAAGATGGGCGTTTTCTTACTAGCTCCTATTTTAAAGAAACTGACGTGAACTCCTATATTGATATGAAGAGCTGTCATTACGGCCCATGGCTCAGGAACATTCCGAAAGGACAGTTCAAGAGGATGTCCCGTAATTGTACAGAACAGAGTGAATATAGAACACAATGTGGGGTGTTAAAAAATAGATTTGTGGAGAGAGGATATGATGAGGCTGATTTGGATGCATGCATACATAATGTAGAGATAGAAACAAGAGGAAAAAAGGAACATACAAAAGGAATAGTGGAAAAGGAAAATAGGGACTACAGATTTTCATTTGTGACTAAATTCTGCTCCATGTCAGATGATATCAAAAAAATGGTCAAAAAGAACTGCGGAGTTTTGAAAAATGATCCAACAATAGGAAAAATGATACCCGCGAATCCCTCTTTTATTTTTAAAAAAGCAACTAACATTAGAGAGAAACTTGTACGTAGTGCCATACCCCCAGCTAATGTAAAGGTGAAAAAAGAAGGAAAATTTACCTGGTGTGGATTTTGTGCAGGTTGTAGGAATCGGAACTCCAAAGATCGTCAAATAAATATCCAACATATTATGTCCAAAAATAATGGGGTCGAATTCCGTATAAAGAACAATTGTTCATGCGAAAATGAGGGCATAATCTACGTACTGGAATGCCCTTGTGGGCTCCAGTACGTGGGACGGACAATTAGGAAGTTGAAGGTCAGAATACAAGAACACCTACGGAACATCAAAAAAGGCCTAATGACCCACAGTGTATCAGCACACTTCAAATTATTACATGGAAAGAATCCGCAAGGGTTAAAATTTGCCGGAGTTGAAACTGTTAAGCCCCACTGGCGCGGAGGGGACTCGCTGGCACAAATCAATAGAAAAGAGGTGGAGTGGATTTACCAGCTAGGAACCCTACAACCCAGAGGGCTTAACATTGAATTTGACCTTAAACCATGCTTACTGTAAAACGATCTTACCGGTGGCGTTTTTTTGCTGTTCTCTACCCGGCCTCCTAAGGACCTTTGGGTGACGTCAGTTATTCTGGCTGCTCCATTGGACCATGACGTCTTGTGATAGGAACGTCAGAGGTGGAGGCGGGGTCGAGAACACCTGAATGACGCTACCGGAGTGGGTGGAGTCCTTCTGAGTGACGCTCCAAAAGTGGGTGGAGACTACCTGAGTGACGCCCCACGATCGGATGGCGTCTTGTGGAGTGACGCTCTAGGAGGGGGCGGAGACCAGATGAATGACGCTCCGGGAGTAGGGGGAGAATACCTGTACAACATTGTAAGAGTGGATGACATACATAGGATGATAGGACTACTATAACAGAATGAGTTGGAATAGGTTTAGGACAATAGAAGATCTTGTGGGGGATATATGCATATAAAGGGGCTGTATTTATTTATTAATTAAATTATATATTGAGTTTGGCTATGAGCGGTAACCCGAAAGGGCTTATTTATGAATTGGCAATAACAATTACACCAGTATGTATTTTTATGTGTATTTTTATATTTTAAAAGTGATTGTATTAATGAACTAATGAATGGAACTCTGTGTTATATGTTGTAAAACTGTTATATTGAAAACACTTTATATGAATCGGAACCACACCCGCTTGAATAATGAGACAGCTGGGCTACTTAAAGGGCTCGTGTGTGAGCATGCTCAGTCATCGCCCTTGAAGAAGCGAGGTAGCGAAACCCGGGTCGGGCAGGAACGTGACGATCATTTTGTAATTTTATGCCTTTTGTCTACTGACCTGTTGTAAGTAGAATAAAACCTTTTTACTATAACATTCTCAAGGGTGCTTCACTATCTTGCCTATCTCCTTAAATTTTGTAGAGGAGGGGGTCTAGGAGGACCGTACCCTCCGGCTGTCGAGGAGATGGGCTGACACCCTTGTATCATCCACCTGGGACCGGAATACATATTTTCCTGCAGCGCGGTTCCAAAACCTATTGACACACAGGGACAGACACACACACAGGGGCAGACACACACAGGGACAGACACACACACAGGGGCAGACACACACAAAGGGGCAGACACACACACAGGGACAGACACACACACACATGGAAAAACACACACACACAGGGACAGACACACACACAGGGAAAGACAAACACACAGGGAAAGACGCACACAGACACACACACAGGGACAGACACACACAGGGACAGACACAGACACACAGGGAGAGACACACACAAAGGGGCAGACACACACACAGGGGCAGACACACACACAGGGGCAGACACACACAAAGGGGCAGACACACACAGGGACAGACACACACACAGGGGCAGACACACACACAGGGGCAGACACACACAAAGGGGCAGACACACACACACAGGGGCAGACACACACACAGGGGCCGACACACACACAGGGACAGACACACACACAGGGACAGACACACACACACAGGGAAAGACAAACACACAGGGAAAGACAAACACAGACACACACACACCCAGGGACAGACACACAGCTAGGCCTCACCACATTCCAGCCAGGCTCCTGTCTGTACAGGAACACAGCTCTCTGCTCCTCCGGCTCCTCCCCCACTGGTCACATGGGCAGATGACATCAGGAAGGTCCTTTAGCCCAGTAGGAAACGCCATCTACCCTGTTCTGAGTCCTGGGGCAGCTCATCCCAGCAGTGCACATGGCGAAAATTGTCTGCATTGCTGGGGTAAGCTGCCCTAGAATTCAGAACAGGCAGTTTAATGAAAACCAGGACACAGCTGCAAGAGTGAGCGGGCACAGTCGGCCTCGGAACTTGCCCTGGTGTGCTGGGTGCTGATGCCGTCCCTGGGTCATTTACTAACAGATATACGCCACTATTTGGTGCATATCTATTGCAAATATGTGGGGGGCATGGTGTGAGCAGGGAAGGGGGCAGGCCAGCAAGCCTGTCTCATTTATCATTTTCGACACCTGTTTTAGGCATTGAAAATGGTCTAAATCTACGCAAGCAAGGGAGTTGGCGTAGATTTAGACAGGCAGTGAACACAACAAATGTAACCAGCTAAAGCGGTATTAAGACAGTGTCTTAATACATGATCCTCACTGGGATTCCTCACAGGGATAACTCGGGATTATCTACCTGCTATAATCTTACAATCCACTATTTTTGCACTCTTTCTGCAGGTTTCTGGATTCACCAGTTGCTAATAGAGTATTGATTTCTTGTTAAACAGGTTGATTTAACCTATGTCTGTTTTGTCCATGGCTGTCTCCTCAAGTTCTCCCCATTAATTCCCCTCTACTAGACATATGGCCATTATGGGGAAGGACTTCATCCATTGTTTTGTAATTCTTTTTAAGAGGAAACACAAATTCCAAGGCAAGAAGTTTCCCTGTAGTCAGCTGGATTCCTGGAAGTGACCTGTCTGAGGCCTTAGTAGTACTGAAAGCTTCAGTTGCTGCCTCTAACTCCACACAAAACCAGTCCCCTAAATTCCCCCACATAGTAATTATTCCCCCTTTATGCCACCAAACAGTAGTTACGCCAGCATTGTGCCTCCTTCACAGTTTATGCCCTCTTAAAGTAGTTATGCCCAGATATGTGCCTCCTTCACAGTAGTTATGAACAGATATGTACCCCCTCATAGTAGTTATGACAGATATGTGCCCCTCACAGTAGTTATGCCCAAAAATGTGCCCCTCACAGTAGCAATGCCCAGATATGTGCCCCCTCACAGTAGTTATGGCCAAATATGTGCCCCCTCACAGTAGTATACCCAGATATGTACCCCCTGACAGTAGTTATGCCCAGATATGTGCCCCCTGACAGTAGTTATGTCCAGTTATGTTCCCCCTGAAAGTATTATGCCAAGATGTGCCCTCTGACAGTAATATGCCCAGCTGTGTCCTCTGACAGTAATATGCCCAGTAGAGTGCCCCCTGACAGTAATATTCCTAGTAAAGTGCCCCCTTCACAGGCAGTAAAAACAATAAACTCCACATACTCACCTCGTTCCCCAGCAGCAGCAGTAGTACACATGGAACTAACACCCTCCCCACCCCCTGCCATGACCTGCAGTGTAGAGCACAAAAAGAGGGAGGAATGATGGAGCAGGGAGCCAACTAACAGCTCTTGCTTCATCATTGCAGGCAGCTGTCTCTGCTTCCTATGGATAGCTGCCAGAAAGCGGAACATACCTCCCCTGTACCAGGACCGCGGGACAGCCACTGAAATCTGGGACTGTCCCGCCGGATCCTGGATGGTTGAGAGGTATGCCTGGCTCATTCAGCATTCAGACAATCCAATCTGAGGACTAGGGGACCTTCAGGAGATGGCTCAGACTCCACCTCTGGGGCTTCCAGGGCTTTTAAGTGGATATCTCCATCTCAGATCTGTTGTCACTGGATAATAAGGCTCCTCATAAAACTCCCATTTTTAATGGTTTAAGCAGATATTCCCTTTCTGGCAGGAACAGGAGCTAGCTAGCATAACCCCAGCTCCCAAAATGGATATGGCTATCATCAAACTATTCAGGAGGTCCATAATGCCTTTAGAGGATGTTTCAAAGTTAAAAGAATGGCTGGATAGGGAAGCTGAGTGTGCCATGACAAAGAGTTACCAGGCTTCTGTTGCCTAAGGGTCAATTAGTGAATGATAGTTGCTCTACTGGATTCAGATTCCTTAAACTGCTTCTGAAATCAGGCTTCCTTGTTAATATAGACTAATTTCCTTTTCGTTCTTCATAGTGACAACTCTTTGGATAATACTTCTCAGAGACAATGTCTTGTCATGCTGCATTGTCTCTCCATCAGGTCAGCAGTAGTGTTGATCACGAATATTCGAATTGCGAATTTTAATCGCGAATATCGGCATTTCGAGAATTCGCGAATATTTAGAATATCGCTAAATATATTCGTAATTGCGAATATTCGATTTTTTTTTAAATACCAGTTTATGCAAATTTTTATGTGAATATTTTATGCGAATTTTCGCAATCAAGAAAATAATGCCTGGAGATCATGAATTCGCGAATTCTCGAATATATGGCGAATATTCGCCCAAATATTCGCGAAATATTGCAAATTTGAATATTGCCCCTGCCGCTCATCACTAGTCAGCAGACAGTTTTCTATGTCAGTATCAAAATTGTAATGTGTTTTTTTTTACCACTCCTAATTCTTTCTTTACACGGGATACGTCTTTGTAAAGATCTTCAAAAAAGACTTCCTTTGGCAGTCAGTTTTGAGATCTCTGCAGGAGGTCCCTCCCTAGGATATTCTACTTGCTATATCCCCATATGTTGTGCTGCTGTAAGGGACATAAGGGAAGCATTAGATTTAGGGTCCATTCACACGTCCGTTTTTTCTTTCCTGATCTGTTCCGTTTTTTCAGGAACAGATATGGACCAGATCTGGACCCATTCATTTTCAATGGGTCCTGGAAAAAATCAGACATTGAGCTGTCCGTTTTTTTCCAGGACCCATTGAAAATGAATGGGTCCAGATCTGGTCCAGATCTGTTCCTGAAAAAACGGAACAGATCAGGAAAGAAAAAACAGACGTGTGAATAGACCCTTAGAATGTAAATGTGTTCTCCCTTAGTCCCGTCAGGCACAGAAGAAACAGGTGAGTATAGGGTTTGTTTTTGTTTTTACATATTTAATGGAATTTTGTGGCATAGTGCACCTTTTTAAGGTTCTTGGACAACCACTTTAAAGACTTGAAAGGTTCCTTGGGGAGGTTTAGACTTTGATAAATATAATACAAATTAATTCTATACTGTAGTTTTATGGACCTTGAAACATGCAAGGAGGGGATGGAGGGAGGGTGAGGGGGTTTGTGATTTTTCCTTTCTTTTTTGTTATTTTATAGTAACTCTGGTACCTTTCACTAAATTATGTATTTGACCTTGAGACAATATGGCCCTGAAATGAAATTTTGCTACCAAATGCACAATTTTGTTGGAGCATATCACTTCCTTTTGTCTTAATGATTATATAGCTTGTATATACTATGAATACAGTATATCATAAAATACTGTATATAAAGTATATATGGTGGGCTTTAAGTATATTCCTATTTACCGAAGCTTACCCAAGATGCTTCAAATGTGACATAGCCCAATATGAAACATTTGTGTATAATTCCCTCTTTATACAACTATACCAAAAATAGAAATATGCTGAATTAACATGTCATCTCTAACCAAATTGCCTGGGTTTATTTATTGGTGTTTGCAGTACCTGAGAAAGGAAGAAAGCTGTAGGCAAAGCTGTGGACATCAGTTGAGAAACAGAAGCAAAATATATTGCTTCCCAGAATAACAACTGTTTAGTGATGAGGAAATTATAACGCGAGTGACCCAGACATTTTGAGTACCACAGTGCATCAGGTATCACTGCTTATCTTAATTTAATGCATTCCCAGATAGAATGTGTTGACCCTCTCACATTAACTAGTGACTCCTTCTCTCCTACTGTGGTGGAATGTGGAGTATTTTATCACTCACTTAACCATTGTACATGACATTTAGATATAGATTAGTGCAATCCAATTGCAATTTATATTTTGTATCTACTGCTTCAGGTATGATAAATAGTCTGTATATGGCTAGTCTCCTTTATAGTAATTCACATGAATCAATAAAACACAAAAAAAAGCAGTATATATTAGAAAATGAGATATAGTATCAGTAGATTTATGCGGCTAATATTACAAAAAGTCATGGTTTTAGAGGACCTTTCACTAGAATAAAAAAATCTAAACTAAGCATACAGACATGGAGAGCGGCGCCCAGGGATCTCCCTGCACTTACTATTATCCCTGGGCGCCGCTCCGTTCTCCCGGTATAGCCTCCGGTATCTTCATATGTTCGGCTCAACTGGGTGGAGCCTGCCGGCGTCTCCTTCTCCCAGGCTGTAGCGCTGGCCAATCGCAGCGCTCAGCTCATAGCCTGAGAGAAAAAGAAACCTCTCAGGCTATGAGCTGAGCGCTGCGATTGGCCAGCACTACAGCCTGGGAGAAGGAGACACCGGCAGGCTCCACCCAGTTGAGCCGAACATATGAACATACCGGAGGCTATACCGGGAGAACGGAGCGGCGCCCAGGGATAATAGTAAGTGCAGGGAGATCCCTGGGCGCCGCTCTCCATGTCTGTATGCTTAGTTTAGATTTTTTATTCTAGTGAAAGGTCCTCTTTAAATATGAAATTGCATCACTATTTGAAATGTACTTCAAATATACAGCATGATATCATGTATGATTCCGAACACTGGCACTAAAGAAAAGGAAAATAAGACAGTCAGTAATAAAGTATCAACTGATTATTGTAATGTGATACTTCCAGAGCTTTTTGTTATAATTATGTAAGGAATCATCTACACATCTGTGCTGCTGCCTAACGTCAAGGGATGAAACCTGTAGGTGAGCCAGGTCTAAATATTCTTGCAGTTCTGGTTTTGGCACTTCTAGACTTAGATGCCAGGAAGAAATAGATAGCAAAATGGATACAGATCTGGATCATGTATTTCAAATTATTTACTTATTCATTTAATCAAAGTAGGCTGGAGACAGAGTAGTATTTCTTTAATGTGAATGTTTACACTTCGATATCATGTTTCACATCGATGTACTGTAGTTTTAACACATGTTGATTAACCCCTTCCGGACACAGCCAGTTTCATCTCCCTGACACAGCCTCATTTTTTCAAATCTAAGATGTCACTGGGTATATTTCATCTATTTCATTTAATGTTTGTGTGTAGTGATGGACGAAGATCTGCCGGGATGGTTCGCGAACGCCATCACGCGAACGCGATCAAATGTTCGCGAACCGCAAGTTCGCGGCGGGTCCCATTCATTTTAATGGTAGGCGAACCTGAAAAACTTTCAGCTCATATTTGCAGCCAATAAATAATTACTAGAAGTGCACAAATAGTCCCACAACATGGACAGTGACATACCAGATGTATTATTCAAATTTGCAATCTCAATTAATTTTTTTCCCCCAATGTGAAATATTGGCAATATCATTTTCGTAAACGTGCAAATGCACTATACAGTACCTAAATGCACTATAAAGAAAGTATATTGGTATATAACACCCCGCTTCAATCAGTTTTTTTGGGCGGGGACTGGTATATCACACCAGTAGAAATAATTTGTTCCAATAACGCTTGTCCCTCTATATAGCTGCAGTATCGCAGTAGAACCGCACACAACTGCCGCACAATACAAATGCACTATAATATACTTTCTAACATAGAAAGTATATTATAACATTGTGCAAGGAAGGCAATCCATTAGAATATACATAAAGATAAAACGTAACCTTTAATAATTTTACTATGAGGGTCCATTCACACGTGCGTGTTTTGCGTATCCACAAAACACGGACACCGGCAATGGGCATTCTGCAATTTGCGGACCGCACATCGCCGGCACTATAATAGAAAATGTCTAATCTTGTCTGCATTTGAGAACAAGAATAGGACATGTTCTATTTTTTTGCGGAAACGGAAGCAGAGATACGGAAGTGTGGATCCGCAAATGTGGATGTGGATCCGCAAATGCGGACAGCACATTCCGGACCCATTGAAAATGAATGGGTCTGCACCCGTTCCGTAAAATTGCGGAACGGATGCGGACCCATTTTTGCGGACGTGTGAATAGAAAAGATATCCCTCAAAATGAAAATAAATGAAATTATTAAAGTTACCAAAAAGCATAGATGTGGTAGGCAATAACAAGTGCTCAGCAGCACTAAATCAGGTGCTCGGCGGCATCAAATCAGAAACCATATGTCCTACCACAATCAAGGGGGTTCCAGTGCACATCGATGAATCCCGGAGGAAAAGCAAAAAACATCTATCCCTGGGCTAGATGGTGATGTATTATTGAAGGACAGGGTGGGCAAAGAACTGTCCCTGATATTGCCCTACAGGGGGGTGCTATTCTGGCCCTGATAGCCTAACCACAGACCACCCGCCCTGATAAGAGCGACCCCGTCCGGAACCTTACCCTATATAAAAATGGCCCTAGTAAGCCCCTAGCCCCTAGGCCCCTGACTTCCAGGTGATCACTATATAGATCTATGTGTTTTTGACTCATTATAAAAGTATATTATAAGTATATTGCACCCCTCTGTGTATAGCACATATAGATAGCACACCTATACTAGTGCCTAAAATGACTATTGTGGCCCTATTAGCTAGCGTTTGGTGTCCCTAACAGCCTGTCCCTGCTCCACACAGCAACCTCTCCCTACACTGGCAAAGCACTGAATGTAAAATGGCGGCCAGATCAGGTTTATTTATAAGGTAGGGGGTATGTCCATGTGCTTAAATGTCTCAATTGGCTGTCCTGTACCACCTGATGGATATGTCATGGGTCAAAGTTCTTCACAATGTAAAAGATTATGGCGGGCGCGAATATCTCTATATGTTCGCATGTTCGGCGAATCGCGATCATGCAAAGTTTGCCGGGAAACAACCGCCGGGCGAACCGCAAGGCCATTTCTATTTGTGTGTGTCGTTAAAAGATATCGACAGTATCCACTGTAACAGTGACACCTACAGTACCCTGCCTCTTTAACAGTGACCTCCACAGCAGTCTTCCGCCTTAACAGTAACATCCACTCGCCCTGCCCTTTAACAGTGATCTCCACAGCGGCCGTCCCTTTATTAGTGATCTCCACAGTACCACGCCTCATTAAGGCCTCTTTCACACGGGCGTGTGCGCTCCGTGGTCGTGCTGCGGCCCGCAAAATGGGGGTCGCAATGTACGAACACAGTCCGTGGGGCAGCAGCACCGCATCGCAGACCCATTCACTTGAATGGGTCTGGCCATTCCACAAAAAGATAGGACAGCGGAAGCACTCCGTAGTGCTTACGTAGGGTTCCGTTCCGTGCTTCCGTTCCGCACCATTCCGCATCTCCGGATTTGCAGACCTATTGAAGTGAATTGGTCTGCATCCGTGATGCGGAATGCCCACGGAACGGCACCCGTGTATTGCGGATCCGCAAATGCGGTCCGCAATACGGCAATGGGGCGTACACGCCCCTGTGAAAGAGGCCTAACAGTGATTTCCACAATAACCGGCCCCCTTAACAGTGACCTTCACAGAGCTACCTTTCCTTAAAATGTGACCTCCACAACACCCCGCCCCCTTAACAGTGACCTCCACAGCAGCCCACCCCTTTAAAAGTGACTTCCACAGCGGCCGCCCCTTTATTAGTGTCCTCCACAGTACCCCATCTCCTTAGCAATGATTTCCACAACACCCCGTCCCCTGAACAGTGGCCTCTACAGCAATCTTCCCCTTAACACTGACCTCCATAGCAGACCATCTTCTTAACTGTGACCTCCACAGCAGCCTGCCCTTTGGGTGGCCAGAGGTCCGATTTTAGGCCAGACAGTCCAGATTTCAGACTCCCTGTCCTCCGTCCGGCGCAGGGCCTGGATTGACACAGTGAAGTTCTTTTGAACAGCTCAATCTCAGACAGCAGCACTGTGCTGTCTGACCGTGAGTTGCAGGGAGAAAGTCATCCTCCCTCACACCCCTGCAGCTGACACAAGTTGATTTTTAACTTCATTTTTTCAATCCCCGTCAGCTGCGGAAAAAGAGGGTGTGGTCTAATCTGTCCAGGGCGTGGCTTAGCGGGACCTGGGGGTGGGGTTTTTAAGTCCGTATTTTTAGGGTGGCCTGAATGGCCACCCTACATTCCCCTGAACTGTGACCTCCACAGCACTCAGCTCCCTTAACAGTGTCATCCACAGCACCCTGCCCCTTTAAATCTGACCTACAGCAGTGAAGAAAAATGGCTAGATTGTTATGGAAACTTGGTGTAAAACTGTGTGTATGTGGAGACTAAGGGCCTGCGAGCTTCTATTGGCTGATAAGGTTCATGTGACAAGGCTTCTATTGGCTAATGCATTTTTTAGGAATATCTCAGGAATGGTACGTGGTAGAGAGCTGAGACCTGGTCTAAAACCTTCCCGGACACCTGATGTACCTGTGTGCCAAATGTGACGGTGCTGATTCCTTTAGTGGACATACACACATACACACACACATACACTTAGCTTTATATATTAGATAACTATGGAATGCTTATACTTACCAGGCAATTCTGAGGTTGTTTTTTTTTTTATGACATATCGTACTTCATGTTAATGGTAAATTTGGGTTGATAAAAAAAAAATACAAAATATACAAAAGATTTGGAAAAGTTAGCAATTTTCAAAATCAGATTTTTTTCTGCTTTTAAGAAATAGTGGTACCTCATAAAATAGTTACATATGTCTGCTTTATTAGCCAAGCACTATAGAGCCCCTTTACTTAACACAATAACACGCAACGTAACTGGGAAAAGCTTATATTAATTCATAACCCAAATGAACTAAGCACTCCAGTTTCCAATAAAAATACATACTTTATTAAATTCCAATATTAATAAAAACATACAAGTACATGGAAGAAAATCCCTAGACAACGTTAAAGGAGTTGTGTCACTTCAGTAAATAGCATTTGTTATGTAGAAGAAGTTAATACAAGGCACTTCCTAATGTATTGTGAGATTGTCCATATTACTTCTGTCACTGACTGGATTTATTTTTATATACTGCTCGTTTCCATGGTTACAACCACCCTGCAATCCAGCAGCGGTGGCCGTGCATGCACACTATATGAAAAAGCACCAGCCTATGTGTGCTCCCACGGTCTCAGCCACCAGAGAGGCTGGCACTATTTCTTATAGTGTTCAAGGAGGTCCACCACTGCTGAATTACAGGGTGGTCGTAGCCATTGAAATGAGCAGTGTATAATGTGATTGAAGGAGGCAATATGGATAATAAAACATTAGTAAGTGGCTTCTATTAACTTTCTCTATATAATAAATTGCAGTTGTTGAAGTGACACAACCCCTTTAAGCCTCCAGGTGCTACTGCAGTTTTCCTAATACCATAACCGTACCAGCAATCCATCAAAACAAGTGTTGCATGTCTAGTATTTCAGTGACATAATTTTTATTGTGATGAAATTAGGTATTTTTAATTTTTATTTCCCCACTGGTTGTAGATTCAAACGCCTGAGCACCTCGACGTGCATTTTGATAATTGTTTTGTCAAGAAGTGGTATGAAGCAAAGGGTAAGAGAGAATAAATGCAATAGGATTAACATCAAAACAAACCTCAATATTTATTACCGAGATTCTGCAATTTATAGAAACATCCCATATGTAGTTGCTAAATACTATATGGGCACACCGCAGAGTTCAGAAAAGAAGGATTGCCATATAGTTTTTGGAGGGTAGACGTTGCCTGACTGGTTTTTGGGTGCCATGCCACATTTGAAGAGCCTGAGGTGCCCCTACAGTGTAAACTCCCCAAAAGTGACCTAATTTTAGAAACTACACCCAAAGAATTTATCTACAGTCAGGTCCATAAATATTGAGACATCGACACAATTGTAACATTTTTGGCTCTATACACCACCACAATGGATTTGAAATGAAACAAAGAAGATGTGCTTTAACTGCAGACTGTCAGCTTTAATTTGAGGGTACTTACATCCAAATCAGGTGAACGGTGTAGGAATTGCAACAGTTTTCATATGTGCCTCCCACTTGTTAAGGAACGAAATTTAATAGGACAATTGGTTTCTCAGCTGTTCCATGGCCAGGTGAGTTTTATATCAAGAACTCTCTCCAGGAGGTAGGTGTATGTGTGTCAAAGTCAACAATCAAGAGAAGACTTCACCAGAGTGAATACAGAGGGTTCACCACAAGATGTAAACCATTGGTGAGCCTCAAAAACAGGAAGTCCAGATTAGAGTTTGCCAAACGACATCTAAAAAAGCCTTCACAGTTCTGGAACAACATCCTATGGACAGATGAGACCAAGATCAACTTGTACCAGAGTGATGGGAAGAGAAGAGTATGGAGAAGGAAATGAACTGCTTATGATCCTAAGCATACCACCTCATCAGTGAAGTATGGTGGTGGTAGTGTCATGGCGTCGGCATGTATGGCTGCCAATGAAACTGGTTCTCTTGTATTTATTGATGATGTGACTGCTGACAAAAGCAGCAGGATGAATTCTGAAGTGTTTCGGGCAATATTATCTGCTCATATTCAGCCAAATGCTTCAGAACTCAATGGACGGCGCTTCACAGTGCAGATGGACAATGACCCAAAGCATACTGCAAAAGCAACCAAAGAGTTTTTTAAGGGAAAGAAGTGGAATGTTATGCAATGGCCAAGTCAATCACCTGACCTGAATGTGATTGAGCATGCATTTCACTTGCTGAAGACAAAACTGAAGGGAAAATGACCCAAGAACAAGCAGGAACTGAAGACAGTTGCAGTAGAAGCCTGGCAGAGCATCACCAGGGATGAAACCCAGCGTCTGGTGATGTCTATGCGTTCCAGACTTCGGGCTGTAATTGACTGCAAAGGATTTGCAAACAAGTATTAAAAAGTGAAAGTTTGATTTATGATAATTATTCTGTCTCATTACTTTTGGTTCCTTAACAAGTGGGAGGCACAGATGCAAACTGTTGTAATTCCTACACCGTTCACCTGATTTGGATGTAAATACCCTCAAATTAAAGCTGACAGTCTGCAGTTAAAGCACATCTTGTTCGTTTCATTTCAAATCCATTGTGGTGGTGTATAGAGCCAACAATGTTAGAATTGTGTCGATGTCCCAATATTTATGGACCTGACTGTATGTAGTGAACATTTTGACCTCAAAGGCATTTCATAGAATTTAGAAACACTTGTCTATGAAAATGAAAAATTAATTTCTTTAAAAAAATTGCTTTATTCCAAGTTTTTCATTTTTACAAGGAGTAACAAGAGAAAAAGCACCCCATAATTTATTAACATAGTAACATAGTTTACAATGCTGTCCATCTAGTTCAGGCTGTTATCCTGCAAGTTTATCCAGAGGAAGGCAAAATAATCCCTGTGAGGTAGAAACCAATTTTCCTCACTTAAGGGGAAAAAAATTCCTTCCCGACTCCAAATAGGTAGTCAGAATAACTCCCTGGATCAATGACCTATTTCTAGTAACTATAACCTGTAATATTATTACACCCCAGAAATACATCCAGGCCCCTCTTGAATTCCTTTAGTGAACTCACCATTACCACCTCCTCAGGCAGAGAGTTTCCTCCAAATGCAGAGGATGTCCCCTCGTCACAGTCACAGTCCTGGGGATAAATAGATGATGGGAGAGATCTCTGTACTGATCCCTGATATATTAAAACATAGTTATTAGATTGCCCCCTTAGTTGTTTTATAAAGTGAATAACCGTAATTTTGATAATCTTTCTGGGTACTATAGTCCACGAATTCCAGTTATTACTTTAATTGCCCTTCTCTGAACCCTCTCCAGCCTGCAATGTCTGCCTTTTTCACAGGAGCCCAGAACTGTACACAGTACTCCACTTGTGGTCTCATTAGTGATTTGTAAAGTGGTAGGATTATGTTCTCATCAGGGGCATCTATGCCCCTTTTGATGCGACTCATTATCTTATTGGCCTTGGCAGCAGCTGCCTGACACTGGTTTTTACTGCTTAGTTTGCTGTTCACTAAAATTCCTAGGTCCTTTTCCATGTCAGTGTTACCCAGTGTTTTACCATTTAGTATGTACGGGTGACTTGCATTATTCCTTCCCATGTGCATAACTTTACATTTGTCTGTGTTAAACCTCATCTGCCACTTATCTGCCCAAGCCTCCAATCTATCCAGATCCCTCTGTAGTAGTATACCGTCCTCTTCAGTGTTAATTACTTTACACAGTTTATTGTCATCTGCAAATATTGATATTTTACTGTGCAAGCCTTCTACAAGATCATTAATAAATTTATTGAAGAGAATAGGGCTCAATACTGACCCCTGTGGTACCCCACTAGTGACAGTGACCCAATCTGAGCGTGTACTAATTATAATCACCCTCTGTTTTCTATTACTCAGCCAGTTACTTAGCCACATACAGACATTTTCTCCCGATCCAAGAATTCTCATTTTATATACTAACCTTTTATGTGATACAGTGTCAAATGCTTTTGAGAAGTCCAGATATACGACATCCATTGATTCACCGCAGTCAAGTCTAGGACTTACCTCCTCATAGAAACTGATTAACTTAGTTTGACATGACCGATCCCTCATGAAGCCATGCTGATATGGCGTTATTTGCTTATTTTCATTGAGGTACTCCAAGATAGCATCTCTTAGAAAACATTCAAACAGTTTACCCACGACAGATGTTAAACTTACTGGCCTATAGCTTCTGGGCTCTGTTTTTGGACCTTTTTTGAATTATGCCACCACATTTACTATGCGCCAATCCTGTGGAACACTCCCTGTCAATATATAGTCCTTAACCCCTTAGTGCAGCTCACAATAAACAAACGCGACCCTATCTGGGAAGGGTTTATACTGTATAAATCACCAAAATAAAGCCTGTTTAGGCTAATAATTTAATATCTGGGACAAGTGAGGTTAACTTTTACTACCATTAGTATAAAACCTTTCTAGTTATAAGTAGATGTGAGCAAAAAGAATTGGGTTAAAACTATCTCAGGCCCTGTCAGTTCTGAAGCATATTTGTTGCATCTACAATGTCAGTTGGGGGTGCACTCCCCATGCCTTCACATGCTTGGACTCTGATTTAGCAAACCAGTGCAACACCGTCCTATATATGTTTGATTAAGGATGATGCTATGCTTCAAACTATGCTTACTCTAGGATAACTTCACTGATAATTTGCTGCACTAGTTTCCAGAACTAACTCGGACATAAGAATCTAAAAACACTAATTACCGTAATCTGTTTAATATCTGGGACAAGTGAGGTTATTAGCCTAAACAGGCTTTATTTTAGTAACCCCTTAGTGACCACCCATATGTGTTTTTAGAGCGGTCACTAAGGGGCCTTAGGCTGGGCCGACACTTTTTTACTCATATGAGAGCCGCTGCCCTGCTCTAACCGCCCGGATAGGCAGGAGTGCCGATCCGGGCTGTCTAACACTTTACATGCCATGGGCAATGGCGCCCACCACATGTAAAGTGCTGACAGAGGGAGCGGATCCCCTCTGTCTCCCATCGGCACCCCGCAACTGTGATCGTGGGGTGCCGATGTGTGTGAAGGCTGGCTGGGGTCTCATGTGGGCCCCAGACCAGCCTTGAGTAATTTCCAGCAGAACCTGCTGGTCAATGTCAGAATAGCATTGCCATTAAAATGCAATGTACTATAGGGCATTGTGGGACTATTAAGTGGTAAAAAAAAAAAAAAAACATTTATTAAATAAAAAAATTCCATAAAATATGCTTTTCAATGAAAAAAATAGCAAAAAATAATCTCCCCCATATGTTTGGTATTGCCACGTCCGCAACAACCCGGACTATATAAAGATCATGTAAATTATCCCCTATGGTGAACACCGTAAAAAAATAAAAAAATAATTACACAATTGCTAATTTATTTTTTAGTTGCCACCAAAAAAACTTAATAAAAAGAGATCAAAAAGCATTATTCACTTCAAAATGATACCCATGAAAAATACAAGTCGTCCAACAAAAATCAAGCCCTCACACAAATCCATAGAACGAAAAATAAAAAAGTTATGGGTCTTGGGAAGGAGTGATACAAAAACATTTTTTTACTTTTAAAAAAAAAGGGGTTTATTGCAAAAAAGTAGTAAAACGTAAAAAAAAAAAACTATATGTATTTCGTACCACTGTAATCGTACTGACCCAGAGAATAAAGATATTATGTTATTTATACCAAAAAATAAATGCCATAAAATTTATAACATAAAAGCAGAATTGCTGTTTTTCCCATCTCCCTCCCAGAAAGAGTTAATAAAAGTTAATCAGAAAGTTATGTGTACCCCAAAAATGGCGCCATTAAAAATTACAACTTTTCCGACAAATTACTAGCTCTCATACAGCTATATAGATGGAAAAATAAAAAAGTTATAGCACTTGGAACGCGACGATAAAAAAAGGAAGAAAAACACTTGGTCAGTAAGCCAAAAACAGGTTGGTCACTAAGAGGTTAAATATCAGAAATAAGGATCTTGTTATTACTTAAAGGGGTTATCCCATGAATAATGTAAAAAATAAAAATCTGATATCATATAGTACATGACAATCTCTAAGAAAGCTAGAACTAGCCCTCTACCGAACACGGATCCAGAGATCTCCCCCATCTTTCTTCTGCTACATTTATATCAAGCAGACTGCTCAAGGGGAGTGTCTTTTTTGCTTTAGCTCAGGGGGCGTGTCCATGCTCTCCCTATCACAGCTCAGGAGACAGTTGAAAGATGAAACTGAGCATGTGCGGCCATCTTAATGAGCCGGTCAAAGAAATAAGAAATTAAGTGGCGCTAAACAGATACATTTTATTGAATAACTCAGTAGCTATACAAAATTTCTAATTACATGCAATTACAAAAGTATTTAGATCCAGGTGCTGATTTGAAAACTGTAAAATATTTTTCATGGGACAACCCCTTTAATTCTTTTAGGATAAGGGGGGTGTATGCCACCTGGTCCCAGCCCCACATCTTCCTGGGTCAAATAGGGTACTTTTAATGTAGAATTTACTTTTAGATTCTGCATTTCATCTGACAGTTTATTTTCCTCAGTGAATACAGTGGAGAAAAAAAATATTTAATAGCTTTGCTTTCTCCTCATCGCTGTCTGCAACTCCCCCTCATCACTCTGTAAAGGACCGACACCTTCAGATTTACACTTTTTACCATTTATATAACTGAAGAACATTTTAGGCTTAGTTTTACTCTTTTTGGCAATGAATCTCTCTGTCTCTAGTTTGGCTGCTTTTATGTGTCTTTTACATATTCTATTTTTTTCCTCATCGTTTTCAATGCTTCCTCGCTACACTCCTGTTTTAGTGATTTAAATTCTTTCTTTTTGTCATTTATTGATTTCTTTACAACTTTATTTATCCACATAGTTTTTTTTCTTGTTCCTTACCCTTTTATTTCCATAAGGTATGTACCTCTCACAATTAGAGTTTAGGATGCCTTTAAAAATATCCCATTTTGTGGTTGTATTATTTTTTTTTTTTTTTGAGGACTTTGTCCCAGTTAGTTAGGCCTATGGCATCTCTTAGTCGGCTAAATTTGACTTTTTTGAAGTTTGGTATTTTTGTTCCTTCCTGAATAAAGACTCTTTTAAATGACAATTGGAAGGTTATTATTTTATTGTCACTATTTCTCAGGTGTCCCCCCAACCTGCACATCTGTTGTTCTGTCAGTTCTATTGGTTAGTACTAAGTCCAGTATGGCCATCCCTCTAGTCGGGTCCTGAACCAGTTGGGAAAGGTAATTGTCTTTGGTTATTGCCAAGAAGTAGAACCTGTTTCCTTTATGAGATGTACAGGTTTCAGTTTCCCTGTCTATATGTGGGTAGTTGAAGTCCCCCATGATAACAACCTCATCATTTGCTGCCTCATCTATCTCGTTTAGAAGTAGATTTTCTGTGGCCTCTGGTATATTACGTGGTTTATGATAAACTCCTATCAGTATTGTATTATTGTTTTTGGCTCCATGTATTTCTACCCACAGTTACTCCACATGTTCATATCCCTCACTTATATTTTCCTGGAGTGTGTGCTTTAGATAGGACTTTATATAAAAGCAAACCTCTCCCCCTATTCGGTTTTTATGATCCTATCTCAACAGACTATAATCCTGTATGTTAACTGCCCAGTCATAGCTATCATCCAGCCATATCTCAGATTTCCTACTATGTCATAGTCCTCCTCACACATCACTAATTTTAGTTCCCCATTAGTCAGGCTTCTGGCATTAGTATACATACAATTAAGAGGTTTATGTATATTTTTTACTCTACCCCTTTCCTTATGAACTGTTCTAGTCTGCACTATCCTCCCCTCCTATAATTTAATTACTCTCCCCCCAGTCCCTAGTTTAAACACTCCTCCAACCTTCTAGCCATCTTCTCCCCTAAAACAGCTGCACCTTCTCCATTAAGGTGCAGCCCATCCCTAGGATAGAGCCTGAAAAGTTGGCCCAGTTCTCCAGGAACCCGAACCCCTTCTTCCTACAACAGTTCTTGAGCCATTTGTTAACCTCCCTAATCTCCCGATGCCTTTCTTGAGTGGCTCGTGGTATAGGTAGTATTTCAGAAAACACTACCTTTTGAGGTCCTTGCCCTAAGCTTGTTACCAAAATCCCTAAAATAATTTTTAAGAACGCTCCACCTACCTCTAACTTTGTCATTGGTTCCAATATGGACCATGACTGCTGGATCTTCACCAGCTCCTCCCAGTAATCTGTGAACCCGATCCGCAATATGTCGAACTCAAGCTCCGGGAAGACAACACACCGTTCGCCGATCCCAGTCTTTGTGACAGATCGGCCTATCAGTACCTCTAATAACTGAGTCTCCTACTACCAGCACCTGTCTGTCCTGCCCTGCTCTCCTGGTCCCCTGATTACTGGAGCCGACATTCCCCTGACTGGCAGAGGAAGTGTCTGGCTGCAGCAGTGCTCTCCTTGAACTAACATACCCCTCATCTGCCAACCTTGCAAACTTTTTGAGGTGTGGCAAATCAGGGCTAGCCTCCCTGACACTCTTCCCTCTATGCAAACACAGAAAAGAAGTTCCAGCATCCAGGGTTGTATATGTTGCCATAATCTTTATTTGTCTTCGGTTAAAACACAGCTATACAGGCAGTGGCGTACCGCCAATATAGGCAGACCATGCCGTTGCTATGGGGCCCGGAGCGCACGGAAGGCCCCGCCCCCTCCATTTATTTTAGACAATACACAGACTTGTGCCGCTGGCGCAGCGGGCCCGCGGCATTTGTGTTTGATCTGCGGCACACGATCAAAGTCTTGTCTGACCTGCCTGAACTTGATTCATCCAGCCGGGCTGGCGGTGTGTTTTAGTTCACACTGGTCAATCGGTACAAGTCAGCACAAAGAGGCAGCTGCTGATTGGCCAGTGTATTGCAGGCAGCAGGAGTGGGTGCCGCTCATACATGCAGAGCGCGTGAGCGAGGCAAGTAGGCGACGCACACGGCAGCCTGCTGCACTCAGTCTTCCTCATCGCCCACCATGCTGAAAAAGTCATCTGCCACTGCCGTGCTGAGTCCCGGCGACAGCAAGTGCTGTGGCACTAGTGAGTGCAGCCCAGACTGAAGGACTGCCCGCTCCTGACCGGACACGGACGGTGGTCTATTGATTGATTGGTTGGTGGTTGTGTTGTGTATGGGAAGGGATAATGCAGCATTGCCAGCAAGAGAACTCATAGGGAGGGAGGGAGGGGAGGGGAGGGGAGGGGGGCTCATAGAGGACAGTGTGCTTTCCTCCTACTCTGTCCTCTATGAGTCCCCCCAACCCCTAATGCCCTCCCAAAATGCCCAGGGGGTAGAGTAGGGGGTGGATTAGTAGGAGGAAAGCACACTGTCCGCTATGAGCCCTCCAACCCCTAATGCCCCCCAAAATGCACAGGGGGGAGAGGAGTAGGAGGAAAGCACACTGTCCTGAGCATTTTGGGGGGCATTAGGGGTTGGAGAGGCTTATAGAGGACTCGGGGGGAGGGAGGCTCATAGAGGACAGTCTGCTTTCCTCCCCCCCCCCCCCCCCCACGGGCATTTGGGGGGCATTAGGGGTTGGATAACCACTCTAACTCCTGCTGCTGATGCTGAGTGTGCACATAGCCACCAATCATATTCCCCCAAGCCACCCATCCCCCAACACATCAATCACATTTAGGGGGGGGTATGATTGGTGACTATGTGCACACTCAGCATCAGCAGCAAGGAGTTAAAAGGGTTTGGGTTAAGAAAAGTGATGACAAAATGGTGCTGGTAGCAAAGGGATTAAGATGTGGGGGATGGCCTACCTTTGGCTTTAGCACATTGAACACAGCCAGGAGGAGCGATGTGTATGCGGGCTCTTGCCCTGCACTCGTTCAGCTGTGCTCGCATACATATTGCGCCCTGTGTCCACTGTCCTGTGCCCACTCTGCTAAAACCTGACATAGCCCATCTATGTCCAGCTTTACCAAAGCAGACAGGCAGGGGCAGTGATGTGTGATGTGATCATATTTATTGTATGTTTGTGTGTGTGTCTGTCCCTGTGTCTGTGTTTGTGTCACCATCACCATGCCCACAGTGTTCCTATGTCTTGACGCAGCTGCATCAGGGCAAGAGAAAGAAGAAGGAAGAGGAGGCAGATACGCCAGCATGGAGTCCATGGGAGAGGCACAGGGAGGGACACTAAGGACACAGGTAACACTACCACATGATCTACACTAGTGATATCTGTGGTTTTACATAGGACTGCAGTAACACTACCACATAAGCACTAGTGCTATCTGTGGTTTTTACATAGGACTGCAGGTAACACTACCACATTATCAGCACTAGTGCTATCTGTGGTTTTTACATAGGACTGCAGGTAACACTACCACATTATCAGCACTAGTGTTATCTGTGGTTTTACATAGGACTGCAGGTAACACTACTACATTTTCGGTAATCAGCCATCACTGTATTCAGAGAGCTATCACTGTGCTATTTGTGGTGTTACATAGGACTACAGGTGACCTCTACTACATTATCTGTACTCAGAGAGTTATCAGTGTGTTATTTGCAATGTTACATAGGACTGCAGATAAAACTTTATGGAATATCCACAGTAGTCTCATAGATTCAGATACTACAGAGTTTTGTTCCTACGGCATTACCTTTGCCACAAAACTGACCTGTGCCCTTCATTCTCTGGGTCAGTACGAATACGTACGAACGTATGTATACATTTCTTTATTGGCAAATGGGGGTGTGGCAGAGGAGGAGCCAGGACAGGAGGTCGGATGGGCCAGGAGTGGGTAGTGGGCGGGGTTAGGGCGCCCAACTCAGATTCTTGCTATGGGGCCCAGTGATTTCTATGTATGCCCCTGTATACAGATATCAACTCCCTCCACCGCCCGGTTAACATGTTTCAAATTTAGTAGTTATTACTCATAACCTGATGTGTGGACAACACATCAGGTTATGAGTAAGAACTGCTAAGTTCGAAACATATTAACCGGGCGGTGGAGGGAGTTGATATCTGTATTGCTGTATTTTAACAACATATACAACCCTGGATGCCGGAACTTCTTTTCTGTGTTTGCACCAATGACTTGTCCGGTCTGTTCCGCGCAATGGGATCGTATGGTGAGCTGAAATGTAATCTGTTTATTGACTCTTCCCTCTTCCCTGATTTCTAACTGCTATCCAGCTACCTACCTCACTTTCCTAAGCCTCCATGCTACCACCCTCCCCCGCATCTACCCCAAAGAGTGCCTGATCAGTGAGTTCCAAATTGCCAACACTTCTCAGTGTTGAGACTCGCTCATTTAGATACACAATGTGCAAGTAATTTGCTCACATTTTGAACAAAGATATACATCCTCAAACGGCTGTTCCAGGACTGCATACATTAGACAAGATGTGCACTGGACTGTGCTGTCAATAATGGAACACATACTAATGGGGATTATGCAAGTAAAGAGAAGAAAATACAATACAGTACAGTGATAAGCAACTGATTTAGTGTAGTCCCCTCCTAAAGTCGCTAAATCTCATGTCACGTAATCTGAAGTCACACACTGACAATAATACAAGCACACACTGGAAATTAAACACGTGAACACTCACAAACTCGCGTTGTTTGTCTGCTTGCATAAGTGCTGCTCCAAAACAACTTCACACCTAACTGCTTTTTTCCTCTGAATTTAAAGGGCCTAAATATGTTGACACTCCATATCTATGTTTTTATAAACTGCTGTGTTGGCACATAGTAGGGCTAGAAGAGTAGGAGCACCATTTGGCTTTTAGAGGGCATATTTAGCAGGATTGGTTTTTGGGTGCCATGTAACATTAGCAGAGTCCCTCAGCTCTACCGGTACAGTGTTAAACACAAAAACTTACCCATTTTGAAAACTAAAGAAAACTAAACCCTCTAAGGAATTTCACCTAGGGGTATAGTGATTGGTTTCTACCACCAAAGTGACCCATTAAGTGAGTGGTGGGCATATTAGACAATTACAACTTATTCCCACACAGTCTTGTTAGACTTAAATTCGCCCTAGTTTCCACGCACTGACTAAACATAAAACTTAGCTTGTATTCCAACATGTTAATAGAGTCTTACATATGATATGAAATTTTATTTAAAACACTGCAGTAGGGGTCACAGTATAGTCAGCTTTTCAATGGGAAGATACTTGCCTACTGCTTATAGTCTTGGCAGTGGCATTTTGTATCTTTCTAGATTAATTATACCGGTGTATTGCGCGCATACACCAGCACTGTCCACTAGATTATGATCAACGTGCTTTTAGATCCCTGCCTAACTGTGCTCCCAACCGCGTCTTCAGGGAAATCAGGCAGTGTCTGACGTGGGGCCGGCAAGGACAGCCCCTTTTATTAGCTCTCCTAATGACGTCTATTTTTTTTTGTCAACTATGACCTATCTCGTCTCATGTATGCGGGCAGATGGGGGTTAATATCCTATCGTTGATAGGGTGGCTTTGCGGCAGGTTTCCCTACCTCTCCGCCCTCTATATCCGCCCCTTAACTCCCCTCCCTCCATCTACATCACACTGATTGGGTCCCGTCCGGGCTTCGTGTTTTGCACATGCGCAATAACTTATTCTTATCTTTTGCCGCCGGATACTCACTGCGCATTTCCGTCTATGTTGATCTAGTTATGTCGCCTACGCTGGTACTTAGTCATTTTCTCGCTGATGTTTCTTCATTGCGCATGTCTATAATACCCCATACAGAAAGATCAGGGATAAACTTGTTACATTGTATTGCCTCTTGGCTATTTTCAAATGAAGTTCAATATATCTCTTTCTATTATATGTATCATTAGCTGTGTTCTCACTTCTCTCTTTTACCGTCTAGATGTAATAGACTATATAAATATATAAATGTATTCATTTATGATTATCCTTCTAATAGATAATGAATCTTCCCAGAAATAAATCTGGGTTTGGGGGGGGGGGAGAGCCACCGCTTCATTCTCTTTAAAATCTCTTTGAAATGTATTTCATTTTAGATTTAATTTTCATTTTTGGTGATGAGTGCTCATTATTAGTGATGATCGAGCACCAAAGTGTTCGGGCGTTCGGCCTGAACACATTGCTATATTCGTGTGCTCGACTGAGCACCCGAGTATAATGGAAGTCAATGGGAGACAACCAGGCACCCCCTGCTCTGAAGAGGGGAAGGGTGCCTGGTCCATTGGAAAAGGTCAGGAAATGACAGAAACACCACTGAAATGGATCGGGAACAGCATGGGGATGATGTCTGGATGCATCTTGGACTCCCAGGTCGCTGTTGGGAACCATGTTGTCCGAGTTGTACGCCACTTTTACAGACTGACAAAAATACGCGAAAAAATAAAATAAATCTATTTTACATTAAAAAAATTGTTCGGAAACATTCTTTCCTGTATATTCAATTGTATATAAAGTGCAAGTGCTGCAAAAAATTACAAGCAAGAGGCACTCCGAAACAGCCTGTATATCACATAAAGGAGTAGTGGGACTCCTACACTCATAAAGCCTATGCACTAAGTGAAAGGGCTGCGAAACATTACAAGGATCCAGCACTCCAAAACACCCTTTGTTACACATAAAGGAGGGTATCATACACACCCTTGAAAAATTAGGATTGATGGCCTGCACGTAATTTAACAATAAAGAGGCATTTTGATATAGAAAAGAACACTTACATGGTTATTATGGCAGGAGATGATGATATCCAAGAATTCTATTTCAACTTTGTTGTAATTCGGGGTGAAGGCGATTCCCCAATTTTTTACCACTACATAGCCAGGGACACTGCATCCCGACTTTTTTTTACCTCATATCTACCGATTTAAAGAAGTTTGCGAATGAAACAAAAATTAATTTATGTAAAGGAAATTTAACGTATCATGAACGCAAAGCACTGGATACACTAAAAAAGAATGAGGAACTAATAATTCGGCCTGCAGATAAGGGAGAGGGATTGGTTATACAGAATTATGGGGATTACGAAAAAGAGGCACAGAATATTCTCAGTGATACGATTTACTACGAACAGATCACATATGATCCATTCCTCGAGATTACAAAAAAACTGAACACTCTTGTCAAGAATGCATACGAAAAAGGGTATATAAATAAAAAAGAACGTAATTTTTTATTTCCGAAAACACCATGCATCCCGTATTTTTACCACCTACCTAAAATTCATAAAAACAAAAAAAATCCCCCCCCCCCCGGTAGACCTATCGTATCAAATACAAAATGCACCACCAGCAACCTATCACAGTTCATGGATATATATCTACAACCTTATGTGAAGAAATTACCAAGCTACCTCCACGACTCAAGCCAATTAATTTGAGAACTAAAACAAATAGAGTGGAAGGACACATATGGCCTACTGACAATGGACGTCACATCCCTCTATTCTAATATTGAACACGATATAGGAATAGAGTGCGTAAAAACGGTTTTGCAAAAGGATGCTACACTAACACCCCCAAATAAAATTCCTTCTTGAGAGCCTACGCTTTATACTCCAGAACAACTATTTTATATATAACAATACAGTCTATCACCAATACAAGGGGACCGCTATGGGGACGCCTGCTTTTGCAAATTTATTTATGGGGGAATTTGAAGAAAGATTCATCTCTAATCACCCCGACTTCCAGAAACAGATTGTATACTATAAAAGATACATTGATGACCTGTTCATCATCTGGGACGGTAACGAAGATATGGTAAAAATCTTCTGTGATTCCTTGAACGGAAGAGACTGGGGAATCTCCTTCACCCCGAATTACAACAAAGTTGAAATAGAATTCTTGGATATCATCATCTCCTGCCATAATAACCATCTAAGTACAAAAACGTATTTTAAAACAGTGGATACTAACAGTTATATTCATTATTCAAGTTTCCACCATAAAAAGTGGCTGCAAAATATACCCTACTGTATAGCCAATGTAAAAGGATCAGACGAAATTGCACGAAAAATTAGGATTTTAAAGTACAGATAAAGATCTTGGAAAAAAGGTTCAAAGACAAAGGCTACCCCAAACAACTGGTGAAAAACGCCATAAAAAAGAGTAGCCTACAATCACAGGAGGAATGTCTATCAACCACCACCAAATCGCAAGATTCAATAGAAGAAGTCCGATTCATTACACAGTATAATACATCTAATAGACAGATACAAAAAATCCTTGAAAACCACTGGCATATTCTCCTACAGGATCCACATGTAGCAAAACATCTTCCCAGCATCCCGAAAATTACATATAGACGGGCACCGACCATAAAGAATATACTAGCCCCGAGTAAACCATACAACACATTCGAACGACAGAGGAAAGCGGACAGAGTCAGTGGAAGGAAAAAGGGAGCTATAAATGCAGAGCCATTAATTGTGCGGATCACAGCCCCCTGTAAGAGATCGGGTGCTGCCAGGCAACAGTGGGCAGTTATGTACACAGTTCTTTGTATATTCTAACTTGAAGCTTCCCCATCACCATGGGAACTCCTCTGTGTTAGAATATACTGTCGGATCTGAGTTTTCATGATAGTGAAAACTCAGATCTGAAAAAGCTGTTATGCAGACGGATCCGCACTGAACGAATACCATCGTTTGCATTTATAGGTGCGGATCCGTCTGTGCAGATACCAGACGGATCTGCACCTAGCGCAGGTGTGAAAGTAGGCTAAAATAGGGACTCCTGACTTTACATTGAAAGTCAATGGGGGACGGATCCATTTACAATTGCACCAATATTGTGTCAATGTAAACGGATCCGTCCCCATTGACTTACATTGTAAGTCAGGATGGATCCGTTCAGCTCTGCACCGCCAGGCGGACACCAAAATGCGCCAGCAGTCTCAGCACCACGTGGCACTGCCAGTCGTCTCAGCCACCAGTCAGCGCCAGCTGTATCAGCCATCAGCTGCAGTCTTAGCACCACCAGTCATTGCCAGCAATTCGTGCAAGCCATCTCAGGCACCAGTCACAGTGCCCACAGTCTCAGCACCACCAGTCAGTCCTAGCAGTCAGTGCCAGCTGTATCAGCCACCAGTCACAGTGCCAGTGGTCTCAGCACCACCAGTCAGTGCCAGCCGTATCAGCCACCAGTCACAGTGACAGCAGTCTCAGCACCACCAGTCAGTGCCAAGCGTATTAGTCACCAGTCACAGTGACAGTGGTTTCAGCACCACCAGTTAGTGCCAGCTCTATCAGCCACCAGTCACAGTGCCAGTGGTCTCAGCACCACCAGTCAGTGCCAGCCGTATCAGCCACCAGTCACAGTGACAGCAGTATCAGCACCACGTGGCACTGCCAGTCATCTCAGCCACCAGTAAGTACCAGCTGTTTCAGCCATCAGCTGCAGTCTCAGCACCACCAGTCTGTGCCAGCCATCTCAGGCACCAGTCACAGTGCCCACAGTCTCAGCACCACCAGTCAGTGCCAGCAGTCAGTGCCAGCAATCAGTGCCAGCAGTATCAGCCACCAGTCACAGTGCCAGTGCTCTCAGCACCACCAGTCAGTGCCAGGCGTATCAGCCACCAGTCACAGTGCCAGTGGTCTCAGCACCACCAGTCAGTGACAGCTGTATCAGTCACCAGTCACAGTGCAAGTGGTCTCAGCACTACCAGTCAGTGGCAGTCATATCAGCCACCAGTCACAGTGCCTGCAGTCTCAGCCAAAAGTCAGTGCCAGTGCCGCATATTACAGCTACATATAAGTCAGTATTACAGTAAGAGAAAATATTATCTATACTAATAAAAGCCCTGTGTACGTGCTCAGGGCTGGTGTCCGTGCGTGTGTGCCGATTATAGAAGTGCGCATGCGCAGCGGACGGACACACACAGGCCAATCCAGGTCGCAGAGCCGGGCTCGGGGGCACAGCGGCGGGACAGCAGCGCTCAGGGAGGAGGACGCCGGGAGCCGGGCACAGCGGCTTTCAGAGTTATACTGTGCCCGGAGCACACGGGACAGCGCAGCCGTCACAGATCCCGGGGAGCCGTCCACACTGAGAGCCGGATATCTTACTCATTATGCCGCACTGCGCATGCGCCCGCTTCCCCACACGTGCAGTGCGGCCAGATGCCACTCCATCGGCACACACTCCACGGACACTACATGTGTAGCATCCTATTGTAATGGCAGCGGGGGGCAGTCACTGTATTACACCGGCCCCGCTCACTTACTACATGGTGAGGCAGGAGGCCTGGCGGGCGGCCAGACACTGGTAGTGTAACTCACTAAGTGACGCCCCTGCTCCGCCCACTGCATGAATGAAGCAGGCGGCGAAGGCGCATGACGTAGTGAGTTACTTTGCCAGTGTCTGGCCGCCCGCCCGGCCTCCTGCCTCACCATGTAGTAAGTGAAGAAGTGAAGATCGTTATTATTATTACAGTTATTCAAAGTATTACTACTCTGAGCGGGGCCGGTGCAATACAGTGACTGCAGCGGGCCCCGCTGCCATTACATTCACACTAAACAGCGACACTGTTATCGGGGGATCTGTGGATGACACATAGCATAACAAGTGTCACACACAGACCCCAATAAGTGTCAGCCACAAACCAGCCCCATAACAGTGTCATCCACAGATACCCCCATAACAGTGTCAGCCACATATACCCCATAACAGTGTCAGCCACAGACCCCAATAAGTGTCAGCCACAGACCAGCCCCATAACAGTGTCAGCCACAGCGCCCCCATAAGAGTGCCATCCACAGATCCCCCATAACAGTGCCATCCACAGATCCCCATAACAGTGTCATCCACAGATCCCCCATAACAGTGCCATCCACAGATCCCCCATACCAGTGCCATCCACAGATCCCCCATAACAGTGTCATCCACAGATCCCCCATAACAGTGTCATCCACAGATCCCCTATAACACTGCCATCCACAGATCCCCCCCATAACAGTATCATCCACAGATCCCTTATAACAGTGCAATCCACAGATCCCCCATAACAGTATCATCCACAGATCCCCTATAACAGTGACATCCACAGATCCCCCCATAACAGTACCATCCACAGATCCCCCATAACAGTGCCATCCACAGATCCCCCTATAACAGTGCCATCCACAGATCCCCCTATAACAGTGCCATCCACAGATCCCCCATAACAGTGTCATCCACAGATCCCCCATAACAGTGTCATCCACAGATCCCCCATAACAGTGTCATCCACAGATCCCCCATAACAGTGCCATCCACAGGTCCCCTCATAACAGTGCCATCCACAGATCCCCTATAACAGTGTCATCCACAGATCCCCTATAACAGTGTCATCCACAGATCCCCCATAACAGTGCCATCCACAGATCCCCCATAACAGTGCCATCCACAGATCCCCCATAACAGTACCATTCACAGATACCCCCATAACAGTGTCATCCACAGATCCCTCCATAACAGTGCCATCCACAGATCCCCCATAACAGTGCCATCCACAGATCCCCCATAGCAGTACCATTACAGATACCCCCATAACAGTGTGCCATCCACAGATCCCCATAACAGTGCCATCCACAGATCCCCCATAACAGTGCCATCCACAGATCCCCCATAACAGTGCCATCCACAGATCCCCCATAACAGTGCCATCCACAGATACCCCATAACAGTGCCATCCACAGATCCCCCATAACAGTACCATTCACAGATACCCCCATAACAGTGTCATCCACAGATCCCTCCATAACAGTGGCATCCACAGATCCCCCCATAACAGTACCATTCACAGATACCCCGATAACAGTGTGCCATCCACAGATCCCCTCTATAACAATGCCATCCACAGATCCCCAATAACAGTGCCATCCACAGATCCCCCCATAACAGTACCATTCACAGATGCCCCCATAACAGTGCCATCCACAGATCCCCCATAACAGTGTCATCCACAGATCCCCCCATAACAGTGCCATCCACAGATCCCCCATCTCAGTGCTAGCACTACTGTTATTGTAACGGGCTTAATGTCTAGTTATTTTATATTTACCTAATGTCCTATATTAGCTTTGCCCCTCTAGTATGGTTTTACACCTTTTAATTATATGTTATATATGTTTTATACTTACCCCCGTCATACATATGTGCGGCCAGAAGCTTGAATATTGCTATGGATATGAATCCTATCTCCAGATATAGAAGGGTCCCGAACCCCGCAGGGCCGCTGTATGTATGCTAGTACAGAGAACAGGAATTGAAGCGAGCCCCAGCGCTACACAGGGTGACGGTGTGTGCTGTGATGGTGCGAGTCGGGAGACCCTGCAGCGCTGGTGACACACAGGATCGCCACACATACACTTATACAGGGAGTGCAAATTGGTATGAATGGCTCAGGTTCTGCATGAGAGGACTGTGTGCGCTGCGATACCATTGAGAATCCAGCGCTGTAAAGGAGTTATTATCCTCCAATAGATGGGTAAAGATAGAATATGGAGCGCTCGATTCAGCGCCACTGAAGTTTGCACAATATACAATGTATCCCCCTGTGTGTCACACTGGATGGCAGCTCTGCACCGCCAGGTGGACACCAAAATGCGCCAGCAGTCTCAGCACCACGTGGCACTGCCAGTCGTCTCCCTTTATCTCCCAATTAGTGCAATTGAATGTGATTGAAGGGCTCTGGTAATGAGGTCCACAGACTAGGAGCTTCATTATACTAAATACGCCAGCTCCTGCCTCTGAACCTCCCCCAGATTAACCCGCCAAAATAGTTTTTTTAAATACTCCAGTAGTGAGTGAACTTTTATTCTGTAAATTGTCCTGACGAAGGGGGCGCTTCGCCCTTGAAATGCGTTGACTTGAACTCAATAAAAGAATATTATCAATCCTGAGGACTCATCTATATGCCAGCAGCGCCGAAAAGTGGTCTCACACTTTTTTATGATCTTCTCTATACAAACTTTCCTGGAACTATCGAGACAGGAAGAGACCCAGGCAGCAGCACTGCAATCCCTGATGCTGGTGGGGATAGATACCAGCTAAGGCATATACAGTTGTTGTGACTCCTCACAACAGCATCCGGTAAGCGAATTACGCACCATATCACTATATCATTTATAAGGCGGTACCATACATGAGGCGCTGTGTTTTTTGTCTTTTTCTTGTTTATCGTTACCATGAAGTGTGAGGAAATTCGGAATCATTGCTAATTGAAGTTTTCCTTCGGACTGAACTCTGCTTCGAATGCTTCATTTTGCTCAACACTAATAATAATCATAAAATGCTTCAACAGTTGCCCATAGCCTTTGGGTATCCAGCTAAATGTGAGACCAGGCATGTGATCACAGTACATTAAAAGACAAAATTATTGGATCACTCAAAAAGACAAAGTTGAGCAAAAAACAATAAAATCCTTAGATACATATCTAGTAGCAATATTTGATCTGTGAAGACAATATAGTTGAGGCTGATGTGAAAAACACAATACATGTACTATGATTTGCATTGAACGAATTGAAGCATCCAAAGCAGAATTAGATCCAAAGTTTAGGAAATTTTGATTCGCCGCAAAGCTGAATTTTCTCGTGCTTCGTGGTAGCGAATCAATTTTTCCTAAAATAGTAGCTGAAAATAAAAAAATTATACACACCTCGTTTACTTGATCACGGAGAGGCCATCCGGCTGATCAAGTGGATGATGTGAGTATATATATATAATATATAACATTTTTATTTTTTTTTAACCCTGGATTAACCCCCTGAGCACCTGAATGCAAGTCTCAAATGATCAGCATTGAACCGGGCATCTGAGGTGTTAAATTACGGGGGTGGCACGATCACCGTTCCCCATCATTGCGCCTGCTCCATACAATGAAAAGCGATTTGTGAAGCTGCCAAATCGAATTTTTCAAAACTTCGCTCATGACTAACTATGATCATAAAAATTGACTTTGTAATAAGTATAATAACAATACATGTCCTAAAATATAAGCTCAGTACATTGCCACAGTATGAACAGTGTAAACAGGCAAAAGAAAGGAAATTATTAAGGGGTATATGAAAGCTTTGATATGGTACAGCACATCCAAATTGAATTTGTTACATCAGGGAATTATGTACTCTGTAGTTCACTGTGATTGGCACAGCTGCAATCTTTTCATATTCATTTGCAAACTCATTGTGAAAACTCTGCAGGGGGAGCCTTTTTTTTTTATATAACCAGATGTAATGTTTTGCACTTTTTATTTATCAAATGGATTAGAATACAAAGCAGTACAATACTGAGCTGACAACACATGACTAAATGTAAAAAAGGAAAATGATTAAATTGGAGATCATTATATAACAAAGTGGCTTGTACAGAGGAGTACTACAGCTGTGTGTGCAGACACCATGCTCATTGTGGGTTACTGAGCCCATATCTGGTAATATTGGACTGGACATTGTAATCACTGACTTGCTAAACCATTCTACAGGTTTTGCATTATCTCTGCAAATGGGCGTAATATCTATGTACAGTTACTTTTGATTCCCTCATACAGTGTTCCACCATAAGTACTGCAGTTATACCACTGATGTTTATGTACCATTTGTATGGAATAATATACATTTACATGAAACAGTAAGTGAACCCTTTGGATTTACCAGAATATATGCATTGATTACTAATAAATGTGGTCTGATATTTATCACAGTTATAGACAAGCACAATCTACTGTAACTAACCTATTAACACAAAAAAGTTGTTTTGTTCATGTCTTTTAAAGGGTTTCTGTCATGGGAAAAATTGTTATGTAGCTGACTGACATTAGCGATGTGCTAATGTCAGCAGAACATAACAGAATGCTTTATAACTCCCTGCCTGCTGCCATTCTCTTAAAAAACTAACTTTTATAATATGCTAATGAAGCCTCTAGGTGCTATGAGGGCGTTGCTGCAGCACCTAGAGGCTTGGTCTACTCGTCTTTTGGCACGCCCACGTCCCCTTGATTGACATCCTTCTCCACATCGTGGAGGGAGGCCTGCCAGGGAGGCCTATGACGTAATCGGTGCAGGCGCAGTGAGGAAGCTGGCAGCAGTCGAGCATCCTTCACTCACTGCGCCTGCGCCGAATACTAAACGGGACGGGGCAGGCACGGGATTATGAGGACGATTTGGAGAAGGATGTCAATCAAGTGGACGTGGGCGTGCCAAAAGGAGAGTAGACCGAGCCTCTAGGTGCTGCTGCAACACCCTCATAGCACCTAGAGGCGTCATTAGCATATTATAAAAGTAAGTTTTTTAAGAGAACGGCGGCAGGCAGGGAGTTAACAAACATACTGTTATGTACTGCTGAAATTAACACATTACTAATGTCAGTCAGCTACATAACGATTTTTCCCATGACAGAAACCCTTTAAGGTTCCTCTATTGGCAATTAGGCAGTGACCCCGTGGTTCACAACTAAAAGGGTTAATGTACTTTTACTGTCATATTTGTGATCGCAATAATATGTTGGCTGAGGACTTCACTGCATTTGATTGAGGTGATAAGTAGGGTTGAGCGAATCCGAACTTTAAAGTTCGGGTTCGTACAGAACTTTAGGATTTTTGAACCCCGAACCTGAACTTTTCAGTAAAAGTTTGGGTTCGAGTTTGGTGTTCGGTGATTTAATGGCACTTTTTGAAAGGCTGAAGAGCAGCCAATCAACAAGCGTTTAACTCTTGTGCCCTTAGAAGCCATCACAGCCATGCCTACTAATGGCATGGCTGTGATTAGCCAGTGCAGCATGTGACCCAGCCTCTATATAAGCTGGAGTAATGTAGCGCTCCATGTCACTCTGCTCTTACTAGTGTAGGGATAGGATGCTGCTGCTGTGAGGGAGAGAATAGGAAAGAATCTGTTATCAGAAATGATTGTTAACTCTGCGATCTACAGCAATTTTGTTATGTGGGTGCAGTGCATCATTTTTTTACCCTGCCCTGAGCCCAGTGACACAGAAAAATAACTTTTATCTGTCTGTTAGTAAGGTGGGCACAGCATATGTTAATTTGTGACAGTCAAATACAAGCTTTAAATACGGCAGTTATATTCAGGGTTTAAAAAAACACCCATTTTTTTGCAAGATAATACATTTTGGGTCCTTTGCTGAATTTGTGACAATCAAATATAAGCTTTAAATATTGCAGTAGTATTCAGGGTTTGAAAAAAGCACCCATTTTCTGCAAGATAATACATTTTGGATCGTTTGCTGAATTTGTGACAGTCAAATACAAGCTTTAAATACTGCAGTTATATTCAGGGTTTAAAAAAACACCCATTTTTTGCAAGACCCTAGATTTGGGGCCTTTGCTGCATTTTTGACAGTCAAATACAAGCTTTAAATACTGAAGTTATATTCTGGGTTTAAAAAACACCCATTTTTTTGCAAGGCCCTATATTTGAGGCCTTTGCTGCATTTGTGACAGTCAAATACAAGCTTTAGATACTGCTGTTTTATTCTGGGTTTAAAAAACACCCATTTTGTGCAAGATAATACATTTTGAGCCTTTGCTGCATTTCTGACAGTCCAATACAACCAGTCAATAGTGCTGTTTCATTGTTGCTTGACAAATTAACATTTTTTTGTGACCGTGAAATAAATTTATAAAAGTCGCCTGTCACACTATTGTGTGACCTTATGAAATTTTTCCTCTTTATGACACTGGCACTGCCTTACTGTCAGTGAACTTAATTGCTGACTATTGGCGGTTACATTGTCGCCTGACATAAACCATCTGTAAGTTTGGTTGGTGAACGCAAAGAATGAGGAGAGCGTCAAATAAGGGACTTGGCCCCAGTCGTGGTGCTGCTGGTGGAGCTCCTGTTGCAGTGAGAGGACCTGGTCGATCTTTGCCAGCTACACGCACAAGTGAAACACCTTCCTCAGGTGCGAGTAGGCGACAGAACCTTCAGCATTATTTGGTAGGGCCGAATGTGGCTCTACGAATGGTGAGGCCAGAACAAGTACAGGCGATAGTATATTGGGTGACTGACAGTGCCTCCAATTCCTTCACATTGTCTCCCACCCAGTCTCCTGCTGAAATATCAGAGTTGGCACCTGCAGCCCATTGCCATCAGTCTTTCACCTCACCCCCTTGCAAATCAGCCAAGCAGTCTGAGCCCTAAGTCATGCAGCAGTCTCTTCTGCTTTTTGATGACTCTGCTTGCAGGGTTTCCCTGGGCCATCCACATAGCCCTGCTCCAGAAATGGAAGAGATTGAGTGCACCGATGCCCAACCACTTATGGTTCAGGATGAGTACATGGGAGGACCACCGCAGCACGACTCTGATGATGACAAAACACAGGTGCCAACTGCTGTGGCTTTCTGCAGTCTGCAGACTGACAAGGAGTGAAGGGATAAAGACTGGGTGGAAGATGATGTGGAGGATGATGAGGTACTAGACCCAACATGGAATCAAGGTCATACGAGTTTGGAGGAAGAGGCGGTTGTCGCACAGAGGTACCAGCACAACAAAAGAGGGAGCAGGGTGCAAAAGCGTCTGTTACATTCTTGGGTTACATTTTACCATTTTTGCCGTGAATAAACTCCTGCTCTGCATAGGTGACAGGGACCTAAATTTTTAAAAATCGTCTGTTCAATTGGTGGGTGACATGAACACAGTTTTGCCGTGAATAAACCCCTGCTCTGCATAGTTGACAGGAACCGAAATTTTTAAAAATCGTTTGTTCCATTGGTGGGTGACATTAACCCAATTTCCTGATGAAAAACCCTTGCTCTGCATAGGTGACAGGGACTTAAATTTCTAAAATTAGTCTTTAATTGACGCGCACCCCCTCCTTTCATTCGATCCTTCCGCTTTAACAACTTGTCCCACATTTCCGCTCGATTACATTTCAGCCATTGACCTCCCTTAGATGTGTTATCCCTTTCTCACGCTACCTCTTCGGTGTGGAACCCTGATTCCCCGCTACCCGTGATCACCATGGTAGACGCAGAAAAGAACATCAAAAGTTGATAGAGAAGATATCCAATTGGATCGTGGACGTCACGGGGACGTGCGATTAGGCAGAAGTTATCTAGAGTCAACAAAATGGCAGCAGGGCCTCTCTGTCTAACGTTTCCAAATCCAAAATACCCCAGTGACATTCCCTGTAATTTTTTATTAATCATTCCAATAACAGGGCATCTTAAGAGTCCTGTATTGTTATTTATTGTCACTACCTCCCCGAGTCGGGAGTGGGTAATTGCCGCGTGCACCCTCCATTACTTAGAAGCTTCTGCTTCAATAATTTGTCCCACATTTCCGCTCGATCACATTTAATTTCATCCATTGACCTCCCTTTGATGTGATATCCCTTTCTCAGGCTCCCTCTCTGGCCTGGAACCCTGATTCCCCGCTACCCATGATCAACATGGTAGGCGCAGAAAAGAACATCGAAAGTTGATAGAGAAGATATCCAATTGGATCGTGGACGTCATGGGGACGTGTGACATGGTTGAGCAGTATGTGAGCACACGCCTACACATACGACTGATGGGTCTGCCATCTTCAACTTCTGGGTCTCCAAATTGGGCACATGTCCTGAGCTTGCACTTTATGCCTTGGAGGTGCTGGCCTGCCCTGCAGCCAGTGTATTGTCTGAACATTTGTTTTGCATGGCTGGAGGGGGTTATCACAGGTTATATTTCCCAATGTTTTGGGGTGTACCTTAATTTAAGCAAAAAAAAAAGTAAAACCAAAAAACAGTGTTGGCTACCGCCTCCTCCTCCACCGCCGCATCCACCGCCTCCTCAACCTCTTACTCCATATGGACCTCCTCCTCCTAGATCAAGATTATAATTTTTTATTTTTACGTATTTTATGTTATTTGAAGTAATTTTCCTATCCACATTTGTTTGCAGAGCACTTGCCATACTCTTAACCACATTTTGCTGCCATTTACAGCCCTCTAGCCCTTTCCATGACTTTTTAAAGCCATTTTAGTGGTCAAAAGTTTGGGTCCCCATTGACTTCAATGGGGTTCGAGTTCAGGGTCAAGTTCGGGTCCCGAACTCAAACTTTTTTGTGAAGTTCGGCCGAACCCGTGAAACCCGAACATCCAGATGCCCGCTCAACTCTAGCTGCTACACTTTAACCATAGATATGCTGTCTATAGGCAGAATAACTGATGTGTGTACACGAAGAAGATTTAATTATCGAGTATCTTGTATCACTCAGACGTTACTGTGCTACTATACTGTAGGGGCTGCTACATTTAAACTATATGTAATAGATATGCTATCTATAGGCAGAAGAGTGGATATTTTCACATGAAGAAGATTCAATTGTCTAGCCAATTCAACCTCTAAGGGTTAATAAACATGTTTCAGCCCACTAAAGGAATAGGACTGATCAAGCAATTCCAAATAGGCAATATTAGCCTATAAACATGTCCCCATAAAGTGATGATTAAGGAAATCAGAAGACAAATCTTGCATACTACTGATCGCAAGAAATATCGCATATAAACGATTAAGCAGTTCTCAAGCTGCAATTGAGTATGGATCGCTACCTGCTATGTCATGAGGTTGAGAGTGCCGACATAAACAGGAAGTGAGTGGCGATGTTCACGGCCGGGGACGAGCTTCTAGATCCCCATGGCAACAATCCCGCCCCCTAGCGTGCTTCACACCCAGAAGGCAGGGCTGGTCGGGCCAGGGCAGCAGGGCAAGGGGGGCAATAATTACCTGGAGATGCTACCTCCACCGGAAACTATCAACATCCTAGTAGGGCAATAGACTATATATATTCCCATCTCCTTCCATAAGCAATACGCATAGCAGTGCATTCAGAAGAAATTTTTCTAACTTTGTCTTATTTATTATTACGGGAATAATAAAAGATACATATTATTAGTTCTCATAAAGGTGCACTCAGTTCATTATATTAAAAATTGTTGAGACCACTCAGTAATCAGATAGTCTGTCAGATAAGACAGCCTATCGCACACTGTATTACTTATATCAGCGGTGCAGTTATATGTTTCAAAGCCTTTTGTGGCATGTATTAGTGGAAAAAGAAAAATATATTTGCCGTTCAGTGGTGCAGTTATCTGTTCTGAAGCCTTTTGTTCTGTGTATTAGTGAAAAAAAAATATATATATTTGCCAATCAGAGGTGCAGTTCTCTGTTCTAAAGCCTTTTGTGGCATGTATTAGTGGAAACAGTAAAATATATTTGCAGTTTAGCAGTGAAGTAATATGTTCTAAAGCCTTTTGTCGCGTGTATTAGTGGCAAAAGTAAAATATACTTGCCGTTCAGCTGTGCAGTTATATGTTCTAAAGCCTTTTGTGGCGTGTATTAGTGGAAAAAGAAAAAATATATTTGCTGTTCAGCGGTGCAGTTATATGTTCTAAAGCCTTTTGCGGTGTGTATTAGTGTAAAAAGAAAAAATATATTTGCGATTCAGCGGTGCAGTTGTGTTCTAAATCCTTTTGTGGTGTGTATTAGTGTCAAAAAATAAATAATTTTGCCGTTCAGCTGTGCAGTTATATGTTCTAAAGCCTTTTGTGGCGTGTATTAGTGGAAAAAGAAAAAATATATTTGCTGTTCAGCGGTGCAGTTATATGTTCTAAAGCCTTTTGTGGTGTGTATTAGTGAAAAAAGAAAAATATATATTTGCCGTTCAGCGGTGCAGTTATATGTTCTAAAGCCCTTTTTTGTGTGTATTACTGGGGGGGGGGGGGAGGGCTTATTAGCCGTTGTGTGGTGAAGTGAGAAAAATTCTGACTTTTTTGGGGTGTTTTAAATTCCTTTTTTATTAATTTATTTGATCTAACAGCATGTCAGGCAGAGAAGTGCCAGGCCCTGCACAGGGGAGTGGCAGAGGCCTAAATGTTTCTGGCGCAGGCACAGGTTGCAGCAGAGTAAGGGGCCATGGCAGCAGGGGTCACTTAGAGAGGCTTGAGTTCCCAATGTCAGCCAGCAGTCATGTCTTGACCAGCAACTCAGAAGTTTTTGAATGGTGGACTCGATCTTCGACTTCGTCACAAGTGACATCAGACACCCTCAGCCAAGAGCCAGTGGGTTTGTCAGACACAACCCTTAGTTGACATGGCCTGAGAGCAGGCCCTGTGCCCTCACCTGTCCTCAACCTGCCTCTATCCTTTTCTGTTTCCTCAGCCAGAGAAGAATTGTAGGCTGTGGGCTCAGCTCCACTATACAGTGAGGATGAGCTACTACAAGACAGTCAGCAGCTACTGGCAAGCCAAGATGCGGAGGAGACATCCGTCGCTTCCTCCACTAGGCGGACAAGTAGTGATGAGGAGAGTGGCATGGGAGCTGGTGTTGCGAGCAGTCAGGCACCTGACCCAGAGACGGTTGAGGTGGACATCAGTGAAATGCAGAGAGTACTCGATGATGATGTAGCTGATCGCACTTGGGAGCCGGGTGATGAAGGGGTGTCATTTTTTAAAATATAATAATGTAATATCATGAAATCCGGTGTCTTCATGATAAATTAGCAGCGTGGGGGCTCCATGTGGTTTCTACACACTTTCAAAATAATCCTTCAGCGGGGCAAATAGATGCCGGATGATCGGGACGTTCCATGACCTTCCCAGGAGCTTCTGTCAGGAGCAGTGGTCCATTTCTGAGACATCCGTATAGTGCGGGTGGAATCCAAAGACCTTCTCCATCTCCGTGCATTACAGGACGTCCTCTTTCCCATTAATGATGACTGGGAAGTCGTGATGTTTTCCCAGACGAAGAGACCGGGGCTTGTAGTTATGGTTTGAATCTTGATAAACTTCCCTACTCTTCCAGGGTCCAAGCAATCTTGAAGCTTTGTCTTTTCATTGTCTGTAGCTACTAGAGGCCTGTTAATGCCAGGCAGGTTCCCCCAGAAGTATCTGGCTCGATAAGCAGCCTACACCGCTCTTGCATCAATCTTGACAAGATTCGTCTCCAGGTGGAGAGAAATAGTTTTTTGGAATGCTTTCTTCATCGCAACCACGTTCTCGAATAACCAGACTGACGAATTCTCTTCTGTATTAGGCAACACTTTATTGAGTTATGATGGAAAGTCAAAAAACAGTTGTCCACTGCCCCCATAAAGGCCTTTCCGATGCGGGTTAACCACAGATAAGTCATTACAAGGACTGCCACCAATTATCAGATAGAATTTTCCCCATTCTTCAATTTGTTTCCTAGCTATATTCTGTCGCCCACATATACAATCATCCCTCGATGGAGTACCCGTCCTATCGTGGGCTTCCTCACACACCTCTAATGCCATATATTTTTCAACGTTGATTCTAAGCTGCATCACCCAGTGGCACACAGCCTATTTCAGGCAGTCAAGTCTCCACCACCTCAGCCGAAAGGAGCTGTCTGTCCTTCCCATCATCTACCGGTTCTGATGCTCCTGCTTCTCGTCCTCCTACTCCTCCTCACTCATTCCATCAGCAATGGATCACCAAAGCGATTGCCAAGAGACAACAGTATATGTGCACTCATCCAACAGAAGCTGAACGTGCTCCTGGCCAAGTTGCTAGTGCTGCAGTCCCTCCCTTTCCAAGTGGTGGACTCTGCACCTTTTAGAGAACTGATGGCTTGTGCCGAGCCAAGGTGGAGAGTCTCAAGCCGTCATTTCTTTGCCAAAAATGCAGTACCAGCCCTGCACACGCATGTAGAACAGAATGTGGGCCAGTCCTTGAACCTGTTGGTGTCTGCCAAAGTGCACGGCAGCGCCGACATGTGGATCTGTTACTATGGTCAGGGACAATACATGTCCTTTATGGCCCACAGGGTGAATGTGGTTCCTGCAAAGCCACACCAGCAACTTGGCCAGGTGATGCCGCTTCTGCCTCTACGTTGTCACGCTGTTGGTCCTGTGACAATGTCCGCCTCTGCCTCCTCATCCTCTACCATGTCCTCAGTCTCCACTTAAAGGACAATTCACAGTGCCCCTCCAGTATACCACATGTGCAGCGCACAGTAGATTCTCGCTGTTCTGCAACTCGTTTGCTCCACAGACAAGATCCGTTTTTTGGGGGTTATTGTTCTTACGGATCAAAGGAAGGGCAAAGTAATCAGTGACGTCAACACAAGCTTACTGCTGGCACCCTCTCCACTCTGTCGGGGGGCTCTACTTGTATAAGCGTTTAATAGAACAGGTTCTGTAGACATCTATGTGGAATCAGCTGACGTTGGTGTAAAAGGAGTGCGCTTCTACTTGGCGCTAACATTGACCTGTAAGGCTGAGTTCATACCGTACTTGAGTTATTTGGTCAGTTTTGCCCCCCTTGACTGCCCAAGCAAGTGAAGTGTGCAGTGATTCTAAGAGCGACCCCTGTCATCTGCATGTCATACGGAGTCACAGTATTATTTTACTACCAAAGCAGACTCCCTATGCGTGTTACTGCAAGGCACAGTGATCTACACCACTATGGAGGCTCTCTGCAACCAGGAAATAGACTTTTTTTGTTAAATTTGTTGCAAATATATTTGGATCAAACCACTTTTATTTTATTTTTATTTTTTTTATTCACTCATCTGTAGTGCTTAGTAGTATATGGAATGTCACCTCTTCAGCCAGGAAACCAAACAGCAACAGGCAGAACTAAAGAACAGAGCTGGAAAAAGCAGGGGAGAAAAGGGGTATGAAGCATGAGCGAACTGGTTAGTAACAAAATGCTAATTTATTATTAAAGGGGTTGTCTGAGTTAAATAAGGTTGTGTACATGTGGTTAAAAAAAAAAAAAACACAAGAATCGATACTCACTAGAGATGAGCAAACCTTTTGAGATTTGGTTTGTTTCGAGTTTACAGAATTTTTCAAAAAGTTCGGTTTGGCCCCATTTTGCCCAAACCAAAGTTGCTCTAATTGTTTTTTTTATTTTTTTTTAGTACTGTAGAAAACATTATAGTTTATTATTGAGCTCTTTACAAATCTCCATATAAGCAGTGAAGCGAGGGGGAGATGAGCGGGGGCCCATGCCCAAGGCACAGAGGGATATGGGCGCACCTGGGCAGTTCATTTAGATGGTGAAGCAGGGAGCCATCAGCTGAGCTGCATAGTTCCCCAGCAGGCCACACATTGTCATGCTGGGCTGTGTGAGAGGAGCAATGCCTGGACATCAGCCACCTCCTACACAGCTAAGCAGAATGTTGTGTGCGGACCACATCATGCTACTGCTGAGGCATGCCGTTTTTTTTCTTAATTTTATTAATGGAGCTGGTGGGGTCACTAATGAGAGGGACAAAATGTGGGGATTACTATTGTGAGTTGATATTACTACTTTAAGGGGACACAATGTAGATATTACTACTGTAAGGGGGCACAATGTTGGCATTATTACTGTGAGGGGGGACAATATGGGTATTACTACTATGAAGGAGTACCATCTGAGTAGGCACAATGTGGGCATTATTACTGTGAGGGGCACAATTTGAGCATTACTACTGTGAGGGGGCACACTGTGGGCATTACTACTCTGTGGCAGCACAATGTGTGCATAACTACTGTGAGGGGCACAATGTGGGCATAAATACTATGAGGGGACACAATGTGAATATTACGATTGAGAGGGGGCACAATGTCAGCATACTGTAACTACCGTGAAGGGGCACAATGTGGGGATAGCTACTGTCAGGTGGCACAATGTGGATATTACTACTGTGAGGGGACAGAATGTGGGCATAACTACTGTGAAGGGGCACAATGAGGGCATAAATACTGTGAGGTGGCACAATGTGGATATTACTACTGTGAGGGAATACAATGTCGGTTATAGTACTTTGAGGGAGCACAAGGTGGGCATTACTACTGTGTGGTAGCCAGGGCCATCTTTAATGCGGGGCAAAAGGGGCAGCTGCCCCGGGCCGAGTTGCTCCTGGGGGCCCTAGGCAGCTGCCTATTGATCCCCGCTGGCCACTGCCCACAAATTCAATGACTGTACTAGTACACTACTCACTATCAAAGTAGCGCAGCAGGCAGGCCGGCCGGCAGCGTAACGTCACTCACTTCGTCATGCGCCTTTTCCGCCTGATTTATTATTAAAGCAGGAGGAGTAGGCGCGTGACACAGTGAGTGACGTTACACTGCCGTCCGGCCGGCCTGCCTGCTACACTACTTTGATAGTGAGTACTAGTACAGAGCTGGTACCGGGAGGGCTACCCCATCTGCAGGCGCTCGCAGCTCAGCAGACACTTGGCCCTTTCCATCACCGCCTCCTCCAGTTGGACCCCTTGGAACCTACATTGATACCCTCATCTCAGCCGGACTCCCCGCACCTCCTGGAGGCTCTGCAGTGCCCCCCAAAGATTATCCCGGGCCTCCGACCACTGTCCCCGGGAAAAGAGACAGACCCCATCCCAGAGCAACTCATTGGGAGGCTGCAGGGTGAGGGAGTGGACCAGGCCCAGGCTGAGGAGCAGCAGAGGGGCATGCATGCTGGGGGGCTGCCGGGGAAACAGGAGGGACAGGCCAAGCCAAATATGACATCCCAGGCAGAGGAGAAGGAGAGGGAGGGGGCAGGTAGGTCGGCCAACGTGGACGAGGGGAACACACAGAGCCCAAATCTGCCATACAGAGGGGGGAGCTGCAATGTAACAGAGGACTGGGGGTGGGTTGGGCTGCAGTATACAATGTAACAATCTACAGGTCAGAGGAGGCTGCAGGACACTGTTATGGGGGGGATCTGTGGATTAGACATAAATAGAGCATAATATGCTATATATTAGTGTTGAGCGAGCACCAAAGTGCTTGTGTGCTTGAGTAGAACACTTTGCGATGCTCGGGTGTTCTACCGAGCACCGAGCACAATGGAAGTCAATAGGATAACCCCAGGCACCCCCTTCTCTGAAGAGGGGAGGGTGTCGGGACTCTAATTCGGCTTAGGAGTCCCTGCTCTGACTCGATATATAGCTATATCCATATATGGAGACAGTGCTTGGGGACATCGCTCCTTACCCCCCTGAAGAAGCCGCATCTCGCGGTGAAACATGTCGGGGGAGCTACATCAATAGCTTTTAAATGTGTAAGGCAGGGCAAAGAATGACTACGGAACGGCGATCTGCAGACGCCGCATAGATACTTTTTTATAGGGGCAGCCAATAGGTATAAGTGTGGGCGGTAGGAGCCGCTACGAGTGTTAAAACATTGCACTTGGTGAAATAAAGCACTTTAGGTAGGGTAATAACCCTATAAACCGATAGCTGCAAGGTGTCTGATGTCGGCTGACATTACAGACAAGTACCACGCAATTCCTTGCAGGAGATAATATAGATCTCAGCTACCCACCAGACAAGTAGTGGGTGTCAAGCCTATAGCTCCCCACCAATTGCCCTCCATATAGAGTTTTTAAATGTATATGTTTTTTTGTGGCTATTATTTAATTAAAGAGAAATAAAAGTTATAAATTACATTTAAATACAATGACTTGAGCATGCTCACTCAACACTACTATATAAGTGTCATCCACAGATCCCTCATCAGGGCTGTCTTTAATGCAGGGCGAAAGGGGCAGCTTCCTCTTGAGCCCCGCTGGCTACTGCCCACAAATTCAATGACATTGTTGTAAAACATGGTATCTTGCTGTCGGCTCTGTGTCCCGACTTGCTTGCTCCTCCTCCCAACCTCCCCCACCCTTTGCGTACACCGTGAGCTAGGCCCCAGTCTCCTTCCTGAACTGTGCCCACTTCAAGCCCTGAGCCTTCTGGAGTCTTCAGAACTATAAGTATTTGCAATAATTCACTGTAAGTTATATTATGTTTTATGTGAGTAAGGGGGGGGGGGATGTTGTGTGTTGTGGTGGAGGGCGTGATTGCATGCTAGGGTGTGGGAAGGCGGGATCCAGGGGACCCAAGTAAGTTCTAGCCCAGCATCCAATTAATATTAAAGACGGCCCTGGTGTTAGCACTAAGGGGAAAGCAATGCCTCACGTTACCCTGTTATACTATTTGGATTGCTTGGTCTTACAGTGCCAGCACAACTCCCTTTGCTGGGGATTTAACAGTGACAGTTACTATTCCGTGTTTGTGGTTATTATTCTTTTTACTTAATCACGACAGTGACCTTGTTCTGGTTCCACCGTTCATCACGCCAACATGCCAGCGAAACTCTGGATGCGGTAGGACCAATTGTTTTTTTCATTTATCACAAGGTATATTGTACTGGTACCGCCGTGTACCTTATGATAGATTTTATCAGGTGCATATATTGGGGGTCATTTACAAAGACCAGCTTTTTACGCTGCTCTTTGTTTGCACTGCCGGAGGATTAGCCTAATTTATGAATTAGGTGCCCCTCCTGCAGTCCGTGCGTCCGGAGTAAAAACTATTTTGACCTCTGACAGGATTAGTTTGTACTCCTCTTTTATACCTGTTTTCAGTAAATGTGTCTGGCCCCTGTTACACACTTGCAAAAACAGGACTTTCAGCTATTTTTATACCTAAACCAGGTGTAAAAATAATTATAAGGATACAGTGATCCCTCAAGATACAATGGCCTCAGGATACAATATTTTCAACCTACAATGGTCTTTTGTGACCCATAGTAATTTGAAACTAGACATACAATATCCAAAAACAAGAATGAACCTGGATCACACCTCCTCATGCTATGCTTTGATCTAATAACTGCTTCTCAGTAGTGTTGAGCGCGAATATTCGAATATCGAATTTTTTTAGCGAATATCGGCACTTCGATAATTCGCGAATATTTCGAATATAGTGCTATAAATTCGATATTTCGAATCTTCTTTTTTTTTTTTTTATTGTTATATTTTTTTCTTTCCCACTTCCCAAAAGTAGTTCTTACCTGTCCTTAGGATTCCTGGCTTCCTGGCTGCTCCAGTCAGTGCCCGTTGCCGCTTCTGACGACTTCCGTGCTCATGGAGCGTCCCCATCACCATGGGAACGTCTCCATACTAGAATGTACTGTCGGATTTGAGAATTACGTTGAAAACGCAATTCGATTATTTCAAGTTATAATAATCGAATTTTGATTTCAACTTAGCACTGCTATATTCCATATTTGTTAATTCTAGCCTAATATGGAATATAGCAGTGCTAAGTTGAAATCGAAATTCGATTATTATAACTTGAATTAATCGCATTGCTATTTCAACTTGGACCTGGTTTACTATGGTTGGCTTGGTAGAATTAGCGAATATGACGAATGTATTCGTCATATTCCTCAAAACGAAGATAACGAAGTATTCTCCATCTTCGTTTTAGCTCCATATTCGTCAACTTCGCTAATTCTAGCAATCAAATAGGAAAGTTGACTATAGAGACAGCTAAGTTTAATTCGCTATGCGATTATATTACTTTGCTTTTTTTTTTTAATTGAATAGTTAAATACTTGATTATTATAATGATTCTATTTGTAAAAAAAAAAAAAAAAGCAAAGTAATATAATCGCATAGCGAATTAAACACAGCTGTCTCTATAGTCAACCTTCCTATTTGATTGCTAGAATTAGCGAAGTTGACGAATAGGTAGCTAAAACGAAGATGGAGAATACTTCGTTATCTTCGTTTTGAGGAATATGACGAATACATTCGTCATATTCGCTAATTCTACCAAGCCAACCATAGTAAACCAGGTCCAAATTGAAATAGCAATTCGATAAATTCAAGTTATAATAATCGAATTGCGATTTCAACTTAGCACTGCTATATTTCATATTCGTTAATTCTAGCCTAATATGGAATATAGCAGTGCTAAGTTGAAATCGAAATTCGATTATTATAACTTGAATTAATCGCATTGCTATTTCAACTTGGACCTGGTTTACTATGGTTGGCTTGGTAGAATTAGCGAATATGACGAATGTATTCGTCATATTCCTCAAAACGAAGATAACGAAGTATTCTCCATCTTCGTTTTAGCTACCTATTCGTCAACTTCGCTAATTCTAGCAATCAAATAGGAAGGTTGACTATAGAGACAGCTGTGTTTAATTCGCTATGCGATTATATTACTTTGCTTTTTTTTTTTTTTTAAATAGAATCATTATAATAATCAAGTATTTAACTATTCAATAAAAAAAAAAGCAAAGTAATATAATCGCATAGCGAATTAAACTTAGCTGTCTCTATAGTCAACTTTCCTATTTGATTGCTAGAATTGGCAAAGTTGACGAATAGGTAGCTAAAACGAAGGTGTAGAATACTTCGTTATCTTCGTTTTGAGGAATATGACGAATACATTCGTCATATTCGCTAATTCTAGATATCAAACCAATAGGAAAGTAGCCTTAAGTTAAAATCGCAATACGCGATTATTTCAATCGCATAATAATCGCGATAACTAGAATAATGACGAATATTCGATTTCGACGAATATGAAACGAATATTCTATCGAATATTCGCGAATTTCGTTGAAATCGAATATGGCACCTGCCGCTCATCACTACTTCTCAGCATAATTAACATTGCTTCTCAGCATCATATTTAGTATACAGGCCTCTATGTTGCATGCTTACATGAGGCATTAGTACACATTTTAAATCAAAAAGCATAAGCCCACACACCACGACAAGGTTGCCTCCTCGAGTGGGAACCTACTCTAAATTTGGCTCGGCCAAGGTTGCCTCCTCGAGTGGGAACCTACTCTAAATTTGGCTCGGCCAAGGTTGCCTCCTCGAGTGGGAACTTACTCTAAATTTGGCTCGGCACTGCATGACGACCACCAGTGCAACAGGACCGCACCAGCAGACGGCGGGACCCTGTTGTTTGGCACTGGGCACTGGGCCCCACCAACCCACCAGCACAGCACCACAGCAACAATGGCCGCTACGCAGCACCACACCATGTGAACAGTTGTCAAAGCTTACCTTATCATATGCTCTCAAGAACTCCAACTGCATTCAATTTTTTTCTGCACAGGTGCAATCAATTTTGGATGCGTTTTTCACGTGCGTGAAAAAAAAACTGAAGAATTACAAACTACATCTCCTAGTAAGCATCATCCAAATGCAATCCGTTTTTTACACAATGCCCGTTCAGTTCAATAACACCAATGCAAAATATAAAACATCCTGTGATATTTCCTGCACGCAGGAATAATGCGTGAAAAAACGCACTTCACGAACCGCACCCGGACGGAAATCTTGCTTGTGTGAAAGAGGCCTATTCGAAAGTAGAATCTTCATATTCACCTCAAAATCTTATAATCTATCTATCATCAATACTTCAATTCCAGGAACAGAAAAACAACTATGAATTTAATTTTATGGTAGAATTTTATTATTTTTTGACATTAGTGAAATACAGTATATTTAACATTACCAAATTCATATTACATTAAGTACATTTCAGCCAGTCCACAGAACACAGCTGATGGACATTTTGCACTGTAGTATATGTTGCTGCCATAGATGATGACTTTTGTTCAGTTTTATACCTATATTAACCGATTTCATTTTTTATAATTTGTGGCTAATTTCAATGATCCATGATTACTCATTATAGGAACACTACAGATGTTATTACTCAACATATATCAAAATGAGCAACAGCTTGACTAGAACTAATTAAACAAACTGAATGCTTGCCAGCCATATAAACAAGGAAATAAAAACTGCTTCTTAATGGAAGTGTCAGTTTTATCTTATGAGAGCATGCCAGCACTTTCCACGTTCCACTGAAGTACCTGTGATGGCTAACCTCCGGCACTCCAGTTGTGGTAAAACTACAACTCCCAAGATACACACTTGCTTGGCTGTTCTCAGAACTCCATAGAAATGAATAGAGCATGCTGGGAGTCGTAGTTTCACCACAGCTGGAGTGCCGGAGGTTAACCATCACTGACCTACCCTGCCAGTATCTTCTGGAGATTTCATATAAATGTGGCTTCTGACTTCCCATCCACTGCAGGGGTGAAATGATGCACAGCAGGTTTGTTTCAGAAATGTCTGCAACTGTCCCATTCATCTGATTGGCGCTGGCATAAAATCATGTGCTTGACGCCAAAAACCCACTATTAGGATGTTATCACTCAACATATATCAACATTATAGCACCACACTGGACTTCAGTGAGCTTCTCAGTACGACCCATTCTTTCACAGATGTTTGTAAAGGCGGACTGCATGGCTAGGGGCTGGATTTTATAAACCTGTGGCAATGGGACAAAATGAAACATCTGAAGTTAATGATTAAGAGGTGTGTCTCAATACTTTTGTGTATGAAGTGTATACCCTGTAGGGATTTGCTCTGGTAGGCAGGGTAAGCGGTCGCAGTACAGAGGCAAGAACACGGTAGTAAAGCAAAAAGTTCAGTGTTTATTCACACCAAAGGAAAAAAGTAACACAAACACTTTGCAGAGTCCTGGTGTTAATTCACACTGCACAAAGTCCACAGAACAAAGATGTCAACTGGCAGGCTGATTTGTCCACAGCAGTCAACAGCAGCCTTTAGGGCGCCTGATTCCCAGCAGTGTCGCTCCAGCAACGTACCAAATGTTTAGGTCCCAAAACAGAGCCTGACCGAGCTCCACTGTAAGATGAAGGATACATTCCACCCCCAGCTGAGCTGCTGGCTGAGTTTTTAAACTCCAGCCCAAAACCTGGCCTGAACGTGGGGAACAGCCACCCACCCTGCTCTTTGGCTGCTCCCAATAAGAACCGGCCCGGATTGGCTTTACAGCCACACTAAGTAAAACAGTGTCAGCGAGCACTAGCTGCCGCTGACACACAAAATTACCGGTTCTTATCTCACCGAGGCCAGGAACCTCGGTGACACGTACCTTCCGTCAATGACGGACCCTTGCGCCTTCCTACAATCCATAATGGGGTTAGGAGATCTGATGAGAAAAGAATTATGAACTGATTCAGACTAAAGAAATGCTGGTTAAAAGTGGAAATGTATTTGATGCTTTAAGAACACATAGGGGGTTATGTATGATACAGAAATACACCTATATTAGGCGTATTTCAGGCGTAGATTGCGGTGCAGAGGTTAGTTGCGCCTTAATCTGCGACTTTTTCCTGCTCACGCCAGGTCTATAAAAGTGGACATGTCTAAATGTAAGACAGCTAAGAAGCTGTCTTACATTTAGAACTGGAGGAGGATCCACTGAAGCTATGTAGAGGCCGGCACCTCTTCATAACTTCGGCAAAGCCAACGACAGCTTTGGGGTTTGTTCAGACAGGCATCTAAAACGTGAGGTGTGAGAACTACAACTGTGAATAATTATTGCAGCCAGAGCCACTACCGCTCCCATCCTCGTCCGGAACTTTCGCCATATGTATTGTTAATTTGTTTCTAGTTTTTACATTTGTTAAATACAAGTCAGCAGACCAGAATTTTTTTTTCTGATATTGGAAATGTCAGTTTAAAATTTCTAGTTCTAGTTTGTTGAGTTTAATTCAACTGAGGCAATTTTATGATTATATTTGTAGACCAAGCTATTCCGAAAATATCAGCAATAGATGTTTGTGGTTATTGTGTACCACTGGAATTGTCACTAAAATACTTTACTCATTATTTACTTCATTAGAGTACAGTAACAAAAAAAAAGTTTAGAATGCGTATTCAAAAGAGTATATGATGTAACACCGCATCAGTAAAAAATGTTTATGGAGAACAGGGATGCTATAGGTGGGTGAACAATACAATCAGCTCTGCAGTTTCCCTGATCACCAGCTGGGAACATTACAGGGAATAAAGTAAACTCCCAAAACATACTGATAGGTTATTTCTCGTCCAACGTCATTGACAAATGTGAGCCCCTCTAGTAACAAAGACTGATTACAATTTGTGCTCAGCTCTTAAGAATAAGAAAATATATATTCTTATTAGATATTCCCCTGGAATGGTAGTAAATGGTGTTGTGGTGGTGTGTTAATCACAAATGCTTACAATATAGAGTGTAATCACAAATGCTTACAATATAGAGTGTAATAGAATATAATTAAAATATGAGTGCTCAACAGGGACTCTAAAATGCCTGCTTATAGCCTAGTCCGATCTCCTATAATTTCCACTGAGAACTGTCATTCTTGGAAGCAGTATACATACATAAACTCACTAAAGTGCTCTTTTGTTAGCTACATCCTTAGATAAATCATTTATTGCCAGCCTGTGGTTTTCGGCTAGCACATAAACACTTCTGTACCGACACATTACTAGCTTAGGAAAATACTGAAAACCATAGGCGTACATAAAAATCATTGGGCCCCATAGCAAGGATCTGAATTGGACCCCCATGTATGGAAGGCACCAGATCTGGTACTGTCATGATTTTTGTTGTTGTACTCCTAAGACAGCGAAAGTCACTAGCGCAGATGGGAAAAAAGCCTAATATATACCTCAACTGCTGCCGAACATCATAATAGTGATAAGAGAACTGCAAGTCTCATCATGACCAGTTTAGGCCTCTTTCACACTGCCAGCAATAGTTCTAGCAAGCGTTTCTGGCAGAGAATTGCCTACGAGAGGTAGAATGGGGCAGGTGGGAATTCAGGTAAGCTCCAGCACTGCCGAATGCAGAGAGCTCCAGCAGGTTGTTCTCTGCTAGAACTACTGTCAGCAGTATAAACAGGCCTTATTGCTGAAAATGAATGGACAATACATGGAGGGGTAAAAGACGAGAGAACTGCAACCCCCAGCATTGCCAGACTGTTATTATACAGCATCAGTGGATACTATAAGATGAGAGAACTAGCATGTCCAGATTGTTATAGTAGAGAATCAGTGAACATTATGTGGAGAGGGATGCAGTAGGACAAAACTACAAGTATTTTTAGGATGTTATGGGCTATCCCAGGATACCACTAACTTCACCTCCAGGCTCAGCACAAATGCTCCTCCCCTTGTAATTCACAATTTTTTCCTCTCCACTGCTGAGCTCAGTCTTCGTGCATTGGTCACATAATGATGACATCACCAAAGGCCCTTCACCTGCAAAGCTGCTAAGATCTGTATTCCTGTCCTGATCAAATGATGATGAGATCACCGAAGATCTTTCTGCACATCATTCTTGTTCTTTTCACAGATAGCTATGTATCAGGGGGCAAGGCATTCCTGCACAGCCGGGCCCCTTCCTCCACAGGCCCTATAGCAACTGCGTGGCCTGCCTCTATAACAGCCATGCTGAAAACCATGGCCATTATAGTTTGCAAAGGGGGTTGAGACAATGAGGAGAATCATTCCCCTAGGCCAGTTTTCTGGCATTACAAAAGTAGCAAAAGCCTTGTTAGCAACTTTTTCAAATGCCACTTGTAACAAATTTTGTTGCAAGTAACATTTCTTTGCCGTCCTTTCCACTTTCCCATAAAGCGGGAGTAGTGTGGGTGGGGAGGGAGTGGGCTAGTGGCCGTGGCATATTGATATTCTTTTACCAGTTTTCTGGCATAAAAGGAGGCTGAAATCTGTGGCAGCCCCTGGCATAGATTTAAGAGTAGGAACACAGATGAATGGAGCTGCACCTCTTCATAATTTAGGCTCAGCCTCCTGCGGCTCACATAGATATCATAGACCCACGAAAATGCGCGTCTATGATACATTCTCCCCATTGTTTTTCTCACGTTATTGCTGTTTTAACAATTATATCTTATTAAGTGAGTCAAAGAACAATCTAAGGGTGCGACCATACAATGCTGTCAGGTAGACCATACAATATTCAAGCAGCTCAGGTTATTAGTGTGTTTTCATATTTTCTATGAAGTGATGTTTAACTTAATGACCAGTAGCTGAAATAAGATTAATATTATATAAAAAATAAATCATGAATTATAGATCATATGTTATGCCTTCTTGAACATTTAGCATGTTTTCTCCAAATGTTCAGTATGTGAAAATGCAGGCTCCCAGAGACAGACTATTTTCTTCTGAAGACAGAGCACAGTAGTTATTAGGATATTAGGGTTTCCAGTAAGATGTGAGTATGAAAGAACTGATGTGCTTGGAACTAGAGCTGACTTTAATTGTCCAGTCCTTTATCTGGCTAGGAATACTTCACCTTCAGGCGAATCTGAACCTCATCGTCAAATGAGGTTCAGATTGTTTTACTTACCTTCTTAAGCTGGCCTGGCCAGATCCTGTTGTGCACAGGTGATGGAGAGATTCTTGCTATTGTACAGGCCAATCAATAGGAATTGGCTCAGTAAAAAAGTTGTCCATTCACCAGAGCTGAACACTTTAGGTGAGTGTTTTTAAAAGGAATCAAAAGTACATCGGGGGTACAACTGAAAGTGTGAGACTGCAATATATAGACACAGCAAAAAAAAATTCATTATGACAATTGGAAGCATTCTGTTTAGGATGATCTAATAGTAAACTTAATTTGTAATATTTAATCAGGGGGTAACAATTGTAAGACTGATGAACGTGTAGGTTGTAGTGATAATCGAGCACCAAACTGCTCGGGTGCTCTGGCCGAACACATCGGGATGCTCGGGTGCTCTACTAAGCACCCGAGTATAATGGAAGTCAATGGGAGAACCCGAGCATTAAACCAGGCACCCCCTGCTCTGAAGAGGGGTGGATGCCTGGTTCATAGGAAAAGGTCAGAAATTGATGGAAACACCACCGAAATGGTTCGGGAACAGCATGGGGAGGTTGTCTCGATGCATCTTGGACTCCCAGGTCGCTGCTGGGAACCATGTTGTCCGAGTAGTACGCCACTTTTACAGACTGACAATAATACACATAAAACCGGAAAAAAAAAATCTATTTTAGAGTAAAAATTGTTAAGAAACATTCTTTCCTGTATATTTACTTGTGTATAAAGTGCAAGTGCTACCAAAAATTACAAGGAAGAGGTACTCCGATACAACCTGTATATCACGTAATGGAGGGCCTCATTCACATTGTGATACAATTGTTCAGGTAGTGGGACTCCTACACTTATAAAGCCTATGCACTAAGTGAAAGGGCCGCCAAAAATTACAAGGAACCAGCCCTCCAAAACACCCTTTGTTACACATAAAGGAGGGCATCATACACACCCTTGAAAAATTATGATTGATGGCCTGCTGGTGACCCTCAAAAACATTTGAAGCAAGGGCCTGCTGATATGACCATCTAAAACATTATGGGTGAGGGCCTGCTGCTGCATTGGTGACTCAAGATAACCTCTGGGCGATTGCACGTCCCCGTGATGACAACAATCCATTCGGATGTCTGCCCTATCAACTTTCGATGTTCTTTTCTGCGCATACCATGGTGATCACGGGTAAAGGGCAATCAGGGTTCTGTCATGCCCCACTCTGACGATGTGCGGAGGTCAGCCAGGATTGCAGCACGAGTCTAGTATTTGTTTTGATGCTGTGCTGGATCCGCCTCGCATCAGGTGCACTGGGTGGAGTCATTAGTTTAAATATTCTCCAGCCAAGGTGCTCTGAGCGGAATATACTCTTCATTGTGGTCTTGGAAGGAAGGTTGGCTGTTTGTTCCTGCTCTCAGCAGATAAGTTTATTTTCTTGTTTGGTTGTTTATGTCATCTATCCCATCCAGGTTCTGTGCGAGCTGGCAGCTCCTTTCTCCCCACTTCACCATCTCAGGGAGTTCAGGGTTCTGTTAGTATAGGCTGGTGGACACAGCAAATCTACCATCAAGATTTGGTCTGTGGGCTGAGCATTGTAGGGAAAGAGGTCAGGGATAAATTAGGAGGTGACCCTTCCCCCGTCTCTCGTCCAGAGCCTGGTTGGTGTGTTATCTGTTTAACTGTGCACGTCCGCTGTGACATTATAATCCGCCATACTGTGACCGCCATTTCTCAGTGTTTATGGGATGGCGTCAATTGAAGCACTGGTTGACCGCATGCAGGGTTTGTCCCTGGAGGTTGCTGATCTACGTAGTACGGTCACACAGTGTCAGAGGGTGTTGGCTTCAGGTACAAGTCAAATTGTTGGGGAGCCTAAAGTCGCTCTTCCGGAGAAATTTGCAGGGGGTACTGATGATTTTTTCCGTTTCAAGGAATCATGTAAGTTGTACTTTCGTTTGTGCCCATTTTCATCAGGTAATGAGGATCAGAGGGTGGGTATCGTCATGTCTTTACTGAAAGGGGACTCGCAATCCTGGGCTTTTTCCCTGCCGCCCGGTTCTCTGTCTCTCCGGTCGGTGGAGGAATTTTTTAAAGCCCTGGGATTGATTTACGATGACCCAGATCGAGTTTCAATGGCAGAGTCAAAATTACGTAACTTACTACAGGGTAAACATACTGCTGAGGTTTACTGCACAGAGTTTAGGAGGTGGGCTACTGAGTCGGGGTGGAACGACCCCGCGTTACGTAGCCAGTTTTGTCAGGGGTTATCTGAAAGGTTGAAGGATGCTCTGGCTTTTCATGAATACACTGATACTTTGGAAAATGCAATGTCTTTGGCGATACGTTTGGATAGACGTATCAGAGAGAGGGGTAAGGGTCCCTCTGTGCAGGGGATTCCTCCCGCGTGTAGTTTTGTTCCACCAGCTGCCCAGGGAGATATTGCTTGTTATTCTGGCCTAGGAGAGGAACCCATGCAGTTAGGTCAGATATCTTTCCATTCGGATAGTAGAGACTTTCGTAAAGCGCACAATTTATGTTTCTTTTGTGGAAAGAGGGGTCATTTTGTTTTTTCTTGTCCGTATGTTGAACCACAGGGGAGAGTGATAAAGAAAAAAGAAAAAGAAAAGAAAACCTCCCTCACACTTGGTGGTATGAATGGTGTGGTGGAGCAGACTGGTGTGCAAGTTCCCTGCAGTTCCCGTTTTCTCCTTTCAGCTATGGTGGCGCTAGAGTCTCGAAATGTGTTTGTTGATGTTTTTCTTGATTGTGGTGCTGGGGTAAATTTAATTGACTTTCTGTTTCTTCAGGATTTGGGACTAAGTATTTGCACGTTAGAGAACGAGATTCGTGTTTTTGCCATTGATTCTTTCCCTCTTTCTCAAGGGAGCCTTACTCACGTTGTTCATGATATTCATTTAAGGGTGGGTGATTCACATACTGAGATTATTTCCTGTTTCGTCATGAAGGATTTGCCAGCTCCAATAGTTTTGGGGTTGCCATTGTTGTCTAAACATAACCCAACTATAGACTGGCAGGCGAGACAAATCATTGGTTGGAGCAAGTTTTGTTCGGATAATTGTCTTGTCACATCTATTTCTGAAGTGTCCGTTACGGCCTTGCCTCAGTATCTCTCAGATTTTTCGGACGTGTTTGCGAAGGGTGGGGCTCAGGAATTGCCCCCTCATCGTGACTATGATTGTCCTGTGAATCTCATTCCGGGGGCTAAGTTGCCTAAGTCTCGGCTCTACAACCTCTCTCAACCCGAGAGAGAGGTCATGCGAAAGTATGTCGCCGAGAGTTTGGCAAAGGGTCATATTAGACCATCTAAGTCTCCAGTGGCTGTAGGTTTGTTCTTCGTAAAGAAGAAAGATGGATCACTGAGACCGTGTTTGGATTTCCGGGAGCTGAATCGTATTACAGTCCGGGATCCATATCCCCTGCCTTTGATCTCTGATCTTTTTGATCAGATTGTTGGAGCCAAGGTGTTCTCCAAGTTGGATTTGAGAGGAGCATACAATCTGATCAGGATCAAGGAGGGGGATGAGTGGAAAACGGCCTTCAATACGCACGAGGGTCATTTTGAGAACCTGGTAATGCCTTTTGGGTTGACGAATGCGCCAGCGATATTTCAGCGATTCGTCAATGATATTTTTCATCATTTGGTGGGGAGGTTCGTAGTAGTCTACCTTGATGACATTTTAATTTATTCTCCTGATCTGAAGACCCATCAGGATCATGTGAGACAGGTTTTGACGATCCTGCGGGAGAATAAGTTATACGCCAAATTGGAGAAATGTTTGTTTGCAGTGCAAGAGCTTCCATTTTTGGGATACATGCTTTCTGATTCTGGTTTTCGTATGGACCCCGAAAAGGTCCGGGCGGTTCTGGAGTGGGATGCGATTTTTGGGGTTTACGAATTATTATAGAAAATTTATTTTGAATTATTCCACGCTAGTCAAACCTCTTACTGATATGACCAAGAAGGGCGCTGATGTCTCTGTCTGGTCGGATGAGGCATTGCAGGCCTTTTCGGCTATTAACCACCTCCGGACCACCTAACGCAGATTCGCGTTCCGGAGGTGGCAGCGCTGCGCACAATCACGCATATACGCGTCATCTCGCGAGACGCAAGATTTCGCTCCAAGCCGGCCCGCGCATGCGCATCGCGGGCCGGCAAAAGTTAAAGAACAATTTCGTCACCAGCCTGCCAGCAACGATCATTGGCTGGCAGGCTGGCGATTTTCAAAAAATCCAATCACAAGTCATATAACAGATCATATTAGTAAATATGATCTGTTATATGGCTTCTCTGCTTCTCTGCTGGTCCTTTTCGTCGGTTGGATCCAGCAGAGAAGCAGACTGAACTGTAAGTACACCAAACACTACTCCTTAGCCCCAGATCACCCACCTGCACCCCAATTAACCCTTTGATCACCCCTTTGATCGCCCCTGTCAATCACCAGTGAAAGGAAAAAAAGTGATCAGTGTAAACTGTCACTTTTTTTTTTCCACTAGTATTGGCTGTTAGATTTTAGGGATAGTTTAGGCCCCTTGGTTAGGTAGTTTAGCGTGAGTTAGCGCCCAGCCCACCGCACCGCAGTCACTTATTCGCTGTTTAGCGTATCGCTAATCAGCATTTGTACTTTTATAGTATCTGTAAGTGATCAAAACTGATCACGGTCAGATCTATAATTGTATTAGTGTCACCTTAGCTTGCCCTCCACCCAAAACGCAGTGTTTGCCCGATCAGGCCTGATCAGTCGCCCACACGTGCGTTCACCCACGCCCGCCCCACCGCAGTGACAAAAAATATATATTTTTTTGATCATTGCACATTCATTTTACACGCACAGCTGCGATAAAAAAATCAGTTTTGATATTTTTTATCAACCGCAGCGGCCTCCGGTACTTCGCTAGCCTCCCCTTTGTAAGACAGGCTTGCTTTTTTTCTTGGGTAGTCTCAGGGAATACCCCTAAATTTAGTAGTCCAAAATGTCAAACAGGGGGTATTCTTCTGAAGAGGCCTACAGGATTCTGACCCAGTCGGATGAGGAGTGGGAACCCTCATCTGACGAATCTAGCGGGTCAGAATATGAACCTGTGGAAAGCAGTGGCTCTCTGACCCAAAGTTTGGACGAGGAGGTTGAGGTCCCTGGCAGCACCAGGCGTACCCGGCCCCGTGTCGCTAGACCACAGGTTATGCAGGATCCGCTTCAAGAGCAGCAGAGTGGGGCTGTCGCTGCCGGATCACGTGGTGAGGCATACACCAGCAGCGCAGCCCTTCCTGGACCTAGTACCAGCACTGCCGTACAACATGGTGAAGTAGCGAGCACCAGAAGGGCAGTTGAAGCTGGTACGGTGGCACGTGCACTAGTTACCCCGTCGCAGCCACCGCACAGACAGGCCCGTAGAGCCCCTAGAATCCCTGAGGTGCTGGCAAACCCTGATTGGCAGTCACCAACTTCAGCCGCACCTGTAGTTCCCCCTTTCACCGCCCAGTCTGGAGTTCGGGTTGAGACGGCTCAAATCGGTTCGGCCCTGGGATTTTTTGAGCTGTTCTTGACTGCGGAGCTCTTGGACTTAGTCGTGGCAGAGACCAACCAGTATGCCACACAATTTATATCCGCCAACCCGGGAAGCTTTTATGCCCAGCCTTTCCGGTGGAAACCAGTCCAAGTTTCCGAACTTAAATTTTTGGGCCTGACAAAAAAGCATGAATTGCGGTCATATTGGTCCACGAACCCGATTCATCACATGCCCATGTTCTCTGCTGCTATGTCCAGGGCACGATTTGAGGCCATCCTCCGTTTCCTGCATTTTAGCGACAACACCACCTCCCGTCCCAGAGGCCACCCAGCTTTTGACCGGCTCCACAAAATTCGGCCCCTCATAGACCATTTCAACCAGAAATTTGCAGATTTGTATACCCCCGAGCAAAACATCTGCGTAGACGAGTCCCTAATACATTTTACCGGGCGCCTTGGCTTCAAACAATACATCCCAAGCAAGCGTGCCCGGTATGGGGTCAAATTGTATAAGCTCTGTGAAAGGGCCACAGGCTATACCCACAAATTTCAGATCTATGAGGGAAAAGATCAGACCCTGGAGCCGGTCGGTTGCCCTGACTACCTGGGGAGCAGTGGGAAGACAGTCTGGGACTTGGTGTCACCCTTATTCGGCAAGGGGTACCATCTTTATGTGGACAATTTTTACACAAGTGTGGCCCTCTTTAGGCATTTGTTTCTAGAACGGATTTGCGCCTGTGGCACCGCGCGAACTAGTCGCGTAAGCTTCCCCCAACGGCTTGTAACCACCCGTCTTGCAAGGGGGGAGAGGGCTGCCTTGTGTAACGAAGAACTGCTCGCGGTGAAATGGAGAGACAAGAGTGACGTTTACATGCTTTCCTCCATTCACGCAGACACGACAATCCAAATTGAGCGAGCAACCCGTGTCATTGAAAAGCCCCTCTGTGTCCACGACTATAATGCCCTCATGGGAGGGGTGGACTTCAATGACCAGATGTTGTCTCCGTATTTAGTTTCCCGCAGAACCAGACGCTGGTATAAGAAGGTGTCTGTATATTTAATTCAATTGGCGCTCTACAATAGTTTTGTTCTCTACAGTAAGGCTGGGAGAACAGGATCCTTCCTCAAATTCCAGGAAGAGATCATCGAGAACCTCCTATATCCAGGAGGTTCCGTGGCCCCATCACCAGTGTAGTTAGCCGTCTACACGAGCGACATTTCCCCAGTGTCGTTCCTGGTACCTCAACCCAACCGTCACCCCGGAAAAGATGTTGTGTCTGTAGCAGGAGTGGAATAAGGCGTGACACCCGCTATTTCTGTCCTGACTGTCCTGACCACCCTGCCCTATGCTTTGGTGAGTGTTTACGGAAGTACCACACACAGGTACACCTAGCATAGGGATTGCATCTCACAGGACAGGCACACAGGGCTATTAGGGCCCTTTTACTCTCAGCTGCTGCAAACCTCTCCTTTCACCTGGGATAAAGTGCATAACGTACTTCGCCACATCTTTGGGCGATTTGCACTTTGCACATTGTCCCATGGGGAAGGAGAGGTTTGTTCTATAAAGGTAAAAAAAACTAAACAAAAAAAAAATTACCGGTAAGTAAAAAAGTTAAAAAAGTTAAAAAAAAGTTAATATGTTCTGTTCTAAAGTTAATAAAGTTATTGCTTTGCGGCCTGGTTTTTTCTTTTTTGTTTTGTTTTTTTTACCTTCCAGGTGGACCAAACGATCAACTAGCTGCAGCACTGATGTGCATTCTGACAGAAGCATTGCACTGCTGTCAGATTACATGCAAGTCGGTGTATGCGGCGCTGCAAGACGAGATTTCTCCTCTGCAGTAAAAGATACGTTTGCCGAGGCATATGAGCTGAGGAGGTGGCGGTGTTCATATACTTTGGCAAACACTTTGTATATATAAAAAAAAAATCCCGGCAATGATTTATTCATCCACATCGATTGATGTGAATGGAGAAATCTGGTTTGCCAGGGCATACGAGCTGAAGTGGGTATGGATGTTGGGCGGAGCTCCTATGTCCTGGCAGACGCCTTTCCCCTCCTTTTTCTTTTTTTGGCAGAGATTTTTTCATCCACATTGATCGATGCGAATGAAGAAATCTGTGCCGTTCATTTTTTTCTTTCAGCCCAGAGGCTGAACGAAAAAAAAAAATCTCATTACCCGTATGCTAATATATAAGGAGAATAGCAGAAACTCCTAATGCTGGGCATACATGTAATGATTGCGGAGACCCTCAAATGCCAGGGCAGTACAAACACCCCACAAATAACACCATTTTGGAAAGAAGACACCCCAAGGTATTCGCTGAGGGGCATATTGAGTCCATGAAAGATTGAAATTTTTGTCCCAAGTTAGCGGAAAGGGAGACTTTGTGAGAAAAAAATCAAAAAAATCAATTTCCGCTAACTTGTGCCAAAAATGTTTTTTTTCAATGAACTCGCCATGCTCCTCATTGAATACCTTGGGGTGTCTTCTTTCCAAAATGGGGTCACATGTGGGGTATTTATACTGCCCTGGCATTTTAGGGGCCCCAAAGCGTGAGAAGAAGTCTGGTATCCAAATGTCTAAAAATGCCCTCCTAAAAGGAATTTGGGCACCTTTGCCCACCTAGGCTGCAATAAAGTGTCACACATGTGGTATCTCCGTATTCAGCAGAAGTTGGGGAATATGTTTTGGGGTGTCATTTTACATATACCCATGCTGGGTGAGATAAATATCTTGGTCAAATGCCAACTTTGTATAAAAAAAATGGGAAAAGTTGTCTTTTGCCAAGATATTTCTCTCACCCAGCATGGGTATATGTAAAATGACACCACAAAACACATTCCCCAACTTCTCCTGAATACTGCGATACCACATGTGTGACACTTTTTTGCAGCCTAGGTGGGCAAAGGGGCCCACATTCCAAAGAGCACCTTTCGGATTTCACAGGTCATTTACCTACTTACCAGACATTAGGGCCCCTGGAAAATGCCAGGGCAGTATAACTACCCCACAAGTGACCCCATTTTGGAAATAAGACACCCCAAGGTATTCCGTGAGGGGCATGGCAAGTTCCTAGAATTTTTTATTTTTTGTCACAAGTTAGTGGAAAATGATGATTTTTTTTTTTTTTTTCATACAAAGTCTCATATTCCACTAACTTGTGACAAAAAATAAAAATTTCCATGAACTCACTATGCCCATCAGCGAATACCTTGGGGTCTCTTCTTTCCAAAATGTGGTCACTTGTGGGGTAGTTATACTGCCCTGGCATTCTAGGGGCCCAAATGTGTGGTAAGGAGTTTGAAATCAAATTCTGTAAAAACTGACCAGTGAAATCCGAAAGGTGCTCTTTGGAATATGGGCCCCTTTGCCCACCTAGGCTGCAAAAAAGTGTCACACATCTGGTATCTCCGTACTCAGGAGAAGTTGGGCAATGTGTTTTGGGGTGTCATTTTACATATACCCATGCTGGGTGAGAGAAATATCTTGGCAAAAGACAACTTTTCCAATTTTTTTATACAAAGTTGGCATTTGACCAAGATATTTATCTCACCCAGCATGGGTATATGTAAAAAGACACCCCAAAACACATTCCTCAACTTCTCCTGAATACAGAGATACCAGATGTGTGACACTTTTTTGCAGCCTAGGTGGGCAAAGGGGCCCATATTCCAAAGAGCACCTTTCGGATTTCACTGGTCAGTTTTTACAGAATTTGATTTCAAACTCCTTACCACACATTTGGGCCCCTAGAATGCCAGGGCAGTATAACTACCCCACAAGTGACCCCATTTTGGAAAGAAGACACCCCAAGGTATTCCGTGAGGGGCATGGCAAGTTCCTAGAATTTTTTATTTTTTGTCACAAGTTAGTGGAAAATGATCATTTTTATTTTTTTATTTTTTTTCCATACAAAGTCTCATATTCCACTAACTTGTGACAAAAAATAAAAACTTCCATGAACTCACTATGCCCATCAGCGAATACCTTGGGGTCTCTTCTTTCCAAAATGGGGTCACTTGTGGGGTAGTTATACTGCCCTGGCATTCTAGGGGCTCAAATGTGTGGTAAGGAGTTTGAAATCAAATTCTGTAAAAAATGACCAGTGAAATCCGAAAGGTGCTCTTTGGAATATGGGCCCCTTTGCCCACCTAGGCTGCAAAAAAGTGTCACACATCTGGTATCTCTGTATTCAGGAGAAGTTGAGGAATGTGATTTGGGGTGTCTTTTTACATATACCCATGCTGGGTGAGATAAATATCTTGGTCAAATTCCAACTTTGTATAAAAAAATTGGAAAAGTTGTCTTTTGCCAAGATATTTCTCTCACCCAGCATGGGTATATGTAAAATGACACCCCAAAACACATTCCCCAACTTCTCCTGAGTACGGAGATACCAGATGTGTGACACTTTTTTGCAGCCTAGGTGGGCAAAGGGGCCCATATTACAAAGAGCACCTTTCGGATTTCACTGGTCAGTTTTTACAGAATTTGATTTCAAACTCCTTACCACACATTTGGGCCCCTAGAATGCCAGGGCAGTATAACTACCCCACAAGTGACCCCATTTTGGAAAGAAGAGACCCCAAGGTATTTCGTGATGGGCATAGTGAGTTCATAGAACTTTTTATTTTTTGTCACAAGTTAGTGGAATATGAGACTTTGTAAGAAAAAAAAAAAAAAAAATCATTTTCCGCTAACTTGTGACAAAAAATAAAAAGTTCTATGAACTCACTATGCCCATCAGCGAATACCTTAGGGTGTGTACTTTCCGAAATGGGGTCATTTGTGGGGTGTTTGTACTGTCTGGGCATTGTAGAACCTCAGGAAACATGACAGGTGCTCAGAAAGTCAGAGCTGCTTCAAAAAGCGGAAATTCACATTTTGGTACCATAGTTTGTAAACGCTATAACTTTTACCCAAACCATTTTTTTTTACCCAAACATTTTTTTTTTATCAAAGACATGTAGAAAAATAAATTTAGAGCAAAATATATATATGGATGTCGTTTTTTTTGCAAAATTTTACAACTGAAAGTGAAAAATGTCATTTTTTTGCAAAAAAATCGTTAAATTTTGATTAATAACAAAAAAAGTAAAAATGTCAGCAGCAAATAAATACCACCAAATGAAAGCTCTATTAGTGAGAAGAAAAGGAGGTAAAATTCATTTGGGTGGTAAGTTGCATGACCGAGCAATAAACGGTGAAAGTAGTGTAGGTCAGAAGTGTAAAAAGTGGCCTGGTCTTTCAGGGTGTTTAAGCACTGGGGGCTGAGGTGGTTAAGGAGCGTTTTGCGTCTGCTCCCATTCTGGTGCAGCCGGATGTATCTCAGCCATTCGTGGTTGAGGTTGATGCATCAGAGGTGGGGGTTGGGGCGGTGCTTTCGCAGGGTCCTTCTCCTGGCAAGTTGGTCCCGTGTGCCTTCTTCTCCAGGAAGCTCTCAGTCGCTGAGAGGATTTATGATGTTGGAGATAGGAAGTTGTTGGCGATCAAGTTGGCCTTTGAAGAATGGCGTCACTGGTTAGAGGGGGCTTCTCACCCCGTTACTGTGTATACAGACCATAAGAATTTGGCTTACCTGCAATCTGCCAAGCGTCTGAACCCTAGACAGGCCAGATGGTCATTGTTTTTTACCAGGTTCAATTTCGTGGTTACCTTTCGCCCAGGGGTCAAGAACGTCAAGGCAGATGCCTTGTCTCGCAGCTTCCCTGGGGGAGGTTATTCAGAAGATCCAGCGCCGATTTTGGCGGATGGAGTGGTGGTCTTCGCTCTGTACCCTGAATTGGAGATGGAGGTGTTGGGAGCTCAGGAGGGGGCTCCCGGTTTGTGTCCCCCAGGGAGGTTGTTTGTTCCTGAGGGCCTACGATACAAGGTGTTCAAGGAACATCACGATACTGTTCTCGCTGGACATCCTGGTGGTAAGTCCACCTGTGATCTGGTGTCCCGGAGGTTCTGGTGGCCAGGTTTGCGTAAGAGTATTGAGAATTACATGGCAGCTTGTGAAACCTGCGCTCGGTCTAGGGTTGCTCATACTCGACCGCCTGGTTCACTTCTTCCATTGTCTATTCCATCTCGTCCTTGGACACATTTGTCCATGGACTTTATTACGGACCTACCGAGTTCCTCCGGGAGAACAGTGATCTTGGTGGTAGTCGATCGTTTCAGTAAAATGGCTCACTTTATACCACTAACAAGTCTGCCTAACGCTAAGACTCTTGCGCAGATGTTTGTGGATAATATTGTTAAATTGCACGGTATTCCTTCGGATATTGTCTCTGATAGGGGCACGCAGTTTGTCTCCAGGTTTTGGAGGGCGTTCTGCTCTCGACTTGGCATTCAACTTTCTTTCTCGTCGGCTTTTCATCCACAGTCGAATGGTCAGACGGAGCGTACTAATCAAAACCTGGAGACCTACTTGAGGTGCTTTGTGGCTGAGAATCAGGAGGACTGGTCCTCATTCTTGCCCTTAGCAGAATTTGCATTGAATAACCGTAGGCAGGAGTCCACAGGTAAGTCGCCATTTTTTGGCGCATACGGTTTCCATCCTCAGTTTGGTACCTTTTCTGGGTCTGGTTCCTCCGGGATGCCAGAGGAGGAGAGATTCTCTTCTGCCTTATCCTCTATCTGGCGGGGGATTCAAGGGAATTTGGAGAGGATGGGTGAGAGGTATAAACGATTGGCTGACAGGTGACGTGTGACTGGTCCGGACCTGTGTGTGGGTGATTTGGTGTGGTTGTCCACTAGGAATATCAAGTTGAGAATGCCATCTTGTAAACTGGGTCCAAGATTTGTTGGTCCATATAAGATTTCTGCTGTGATCAATCCTGTGGCATTTCGACTTGATCTGCCGCAGACTTGGAGGATCCACGATGTCTTCCACAAGTCTTTACTAAAAAAATATGTTAAACCGGTGGTACCATCGCCATTGCCTCCTCCTCCTGTTCTGGTCGAGGGAAACTTGGAGTTTGAGATCTCCAGGATTCTCGACTCAAGAGTTCTGCGGGGTTCCCTCCAGTACCTGTTTCACTGGAGGGGATACGGTCCTGAGGAGAGGATGTGGTTTCCGGCGTCAGATGTCAACGCCAGCCGTCTGGTGAGGGCCTTTCATAGGTCCCATCTGGATAAGGTTGGTCCAGGGTGTCCGGAGGTCACCCGT